>NW_026266235.1:0-44300 GCF_025860055.1 Xyrauchen texanus
AGAAAGATAGATTCACGACTTGCAGATACAAATATATACACACATATACACATAGTGAATTTATTTTGATTAGTTATTTTTATATTTGTTAAACTAAATGTAATTATAGATTAAGGTGTAGTTCTTTTTACACAGCCTCTGCTTTGGCAATACTGTATCGTTTATATTCATGCCAATAAAGACCCTTTGAATTGAGATTGAATAGTGGACATATTGAAAACTGCACTGTGCAAAACTGCTAAAAAGTGGATATTTTAACAGAGAATCACAGACAGTTTCAATGCTGAACCTTTAGGGAGCGTCCACGTGTTTTTAAACATGCAGATTTTATAAATATCTATATGGCCAGTTAAATGGACAGCCTTTGCGGTCTCTCATCCGTGTCTAGAAAAGCACTTCATAAATTAAATGAATTATTACTATTATTAATGTTATTATTAGTAGTATTATAGTTTTCTTGTTATTATCCTTATAAGTCCATCAATACAATTTTCTCGTGTTATTGTATAATTCCACCTGAATTATTCACTTTAATACTGTGCTTGCAAAATTTAGAATGACATTAAAAATCATTTCTGCAACAGTACATCTCAGATGTAAAAAACTCTTTATCATTTGTGAGCACTTTTCCATAGACTCACATTGTATACCAGTGGGGAAAACAATAAAGGGCCAAGGAGTGCGTTTTAGGCAGCTGTGTTGGCTCTGAGCGGCGATCGTTCCCAAACTTTGCACACACAATCGGGGTCTTTCCACGAGAAACATATTACACTTTTGTGTGCCCAGGCCCATGGGAACCCGTTTTATTACAGTAATAATATGCTTAATATAGTCTGATTCTATTAAGCCTCTGTTAAATGATTACATTTAAGGCGCCGGCGTTGGCTCTGAGCGGCGATCATTCCCAAACTTTGCACACACAATCGGGGTCTTCCACGAGAAACATATTACACTTTTGTGTGCCCAGCCCCATAGGAACCCGTTTTATTACAGTCAAAATATGCTTAATATAGGCGGCATGCTTAATATGGAGTGGTGGTGGCGTAGTGGACTAAAGCACATCACTTGTAATCAGAAGGTCACTGGTCCGATCCCCATAGCCACCACCATTGTGTCCTTGAGCAAGACACTTAATCCAAGTTGCTCGGGGAATTGTCCTGTAAAATCTGGTTGTGGTTCGAAAAATCACAAATCCGATCATTTACTCGGTTTCGTGACCCTTTACAGTATATAACTTCGTATATGCAACTTAAATGTCTGCCCTTAGCCACTGCCTGGTAATATTTCAGATTTCACTCACCAGTTCAGCACGTTCAGCGTCCTTTCACAAGCGTGTTTATAGTAAAAGTTTGGTTTGCCTTAATGTGTGTCCAAAGATAAGATCCATGTATCATCTTTATTACCCTCTTTGGTCTTTACAGGTAGATATCGATAAAAAAAAAAGAAAGATAAAATTAGATTTTAAATTAGAAACTTCTAGATAAAATTAGTATACATTTACTATAGTAATTAATACTCTGACACTAATTTGGGCAAAGCGCACTAATGACTTCTTTAAGACTTGAAGCTAAAAGTTGGCGATTTGTAAATTGACTTGGACTTGACTTGGGACTTGACTGCCTTGACTTGGGACTTGACTGCCTTGACTTGGGACTTGACTGCCTTGACTTGGGACTTCACTCGGGACTTTAATGCAATGACTTGAGACTTACTTGTGACTTGGAAAACAATGACTTGGTCCCACCTCTGCAAGTTGGACACGTGGAGAGTTGCAATGTCAAGTCACTTTTCTGGTTGACTGTAACTTCTATATTATGTCTTTGGCGGGCATAAAAACAAAAAATCATTGAAAAGTCAAAAAATGCTTTCATTGTTCAACCTTATATTATTTTTATTATTTATTATTATTTTTTGGCTATTCATGTTCTGCAATTTTGGACACAATTTAATGTAAGACCTTGGCATGATTATTAATAAAAAATAAATTAAATAAAAAAAAAAAAAGTTATCTTTAAGAAATCTGAATTGATGTGTTGTTATTGTGATCGATGACTCAGCGAGTGAACCATGAATGGGCTTTATTGGATTTACTAGAATTTCATTTCAAAGGGCAAAACGCCCCTAACAAGTGTGTCATCTCATTATCGTGGCAAGATTCGATGCCGTTTTTATTCTTAAAAGTTTTTCAAGTCCTTCGGTTATTTTCTGATGCATTTGTTTTTGGAACAATTTCTTTAATAGGCTATATTTACTGGACTCAAGTCTGCTCTGCTCGCAACACAATAATCTCCTCCTCACAAGCATGCCCGATAAGTTTCATGAAATGATAATAATAATAAAGGATTGAGTTTATCCACCCAACAATTCCTACAAAAACATTTCAGCGTTCTTGTGAAAAATGCGTTCATTACCACGTCTCCATTACAGTCGTATTCATGCAAATCTTAAAAGCGTGCATGTGACATTTTAAACCACTCACAACCTACGTGCAAAAGACTCTTCTACCTTTTCAGCGCTACATTTCCATTGCTCTCTTCTTCTGTTCATCTCTCCTCGTCACATGAATGCAGGCGGAATTCTGGATTCGATGACACCAAGCTAGCAAAATCGGACCGACCGTCCTAAAGATTTATCTGTGAAACAATCCAGCCAATCAGATTCGATATGCAAATGAGGGTGGACATAATGAGGGTGGAAGTCGTTTTTACCTCTATACCTACAGACTTTTTAACCCCAGAGGGCTAGGGGTTAGGGTCAACTAGTGATTTAACCCCAACTAACCCCAGCGGACTGGGGCTAACCCTAGTGGACTGATGGAGAATTACACTTTACTACTTACAAATTTAAACCTATGCAATATTTGAAGCAGTTTATTTTCAAAACATTTTGTTTTCTACAAAATATCCTTCTGTTATTTGTTTTTCATTTATTTCATTTTTGGAAACATATCTTTGATCAAATTAACTGGACTCAAAAATACTCCTCACATACAAGTAAAAGAAATATTGTGAAATAATAATAATAATGATAAAAAAAGTTTAAACATTATTTAAAAGCTTTATTAGTTAGTTAGTTAATTAGTTACATAGAGACACACAAAACCAGACACAGACAGACAGACAGACAGACTGATAGATAGATAGACAGAGAGACAGACAGACAGATAGTCAAGTCAATTTTATTCGTATAGCGCCTTTCACAACACACATCGTTTCAAAGCAGCTTTACAGAAGATCAGCATTAACAGACGATAAAACTGTAATGTCGATGAATCATCATTGTGCAATTAGATAAAATACGATTCTTAATCGTGTTTAAAAATAATTAAATAATAATTGTATTAATAACTCCAGTGAGCAAGCTGTAGGCGACTGTGGCAAGGAACACAAAACTCCATAAGATGTGGATTAATGGAGAAAAATAACCTTGGGAGAAACCAGACTTACTGTGGGGGCCAGTTCCCTCTGGCTAACATCATGAATATAATGTAAATATTACTTGTGTATAGTTAAAATCATGGTTTAAAATTATTAAACTAAGTAAGGGTTAAGGGTCATTGTTTAAACATTGATTGTGTTTGAACTGTAAGATTAATGACCACAGGCTTTGAAGTCCATCTAGATTAATTGCAGAAGTTCACATAGATGCAATTGTCCTTGTTAATTGGCTGATGAAGGCTTTTGTTGGCAATAGCTAGTCTATGCATTCCATTTCAAGATCGTAGTCCATCAATAGACCGAGGTGATGCAGGTTGGAGTTGGTATCAGTTCATCCTCTGAAGTCCATCATAATAGACCGAAGTGATGTTTGGCTGGCACCGGCTGCATTTAGTCATCATCATTCAGCGACATGAAGCAGTGGAGTCCAACACGAAGCAGGAATGGTGCTGGATCCAGCGGTTCTGGTGACCTCAGGATAGGAGTCGAGGTTGAGACAAGGAAACAAATAAAAAGATGTAAGCATAGATGCCATAAAATGTATTGCAGAGTTAGAGATCATGATCACTGTTTCTGGTTCGGGAGACCCAACTAAAGCAGCCTAATTGTGGGTTGGAGGATAAATTAGGTGTATGTCTGGCTAAATAGATGAGTGCGTTAGTCTAGACTTAAACTGAGAGGGTGTGTCTGCATCTCGAACAGTGTTTGGGAGACTATTCCATAGTTTAGGAGCCAAATATGAAAAGGATCTACCTCCTTTTGTGGATTTTGATATTCTAGGAACTATTAACAGGCCAGAATTTTGCGATCGTAATGAGCGTGATGGAATATAAGCGTGACAGAAGATCATTTAAGTACTCGTGAGACTAGACCATTCAAAGCTTTGTATGTAGTTAACAGAATTTTAAAATGCTGATGCATTTTGAACCAATTGAAGTTTATTTATTGATCTTGCTGGACATCCTCCCAGTAATGCATTACAATAATCTAGTCTTTAGGTCATGGCGCATGAATTAGTTTTTAGGCATCAGCAACAGAGAGCATATGCCTTCATTTAGCACTATTTCTGAGTAGGAAGAATGCTGTGCTACAAACATCTGTAATTTGATTTTCAAAGGACAGATTGTATCAAACATAACACCTAAGTTTTTCACTGTTGAAGATGATGTAACAGAACATCCATCTAGAGTCAAATTATATTTTAGCGGCTTATTTTTAGAGGTTTTGGTCAATAATTAGAACCTCTGTTTTGTCAGAATTGAGTAGAAGGAAATTTCTGGCCATCCAATCTTTTATTTAATTGATACACTCTGCTAATTTTGAGAATTGTGAAATCTCATCAAGTTTTGAAGAAATATAAAGTTGTGTATCGTCAGCATAGCAGTGGAAACATATTCCACGATTCCTGATAATATCTCCCAGGGAAGCATATACATGGAGAAAAGCAGAAGCCCTAAAACTGATCCCTGTGGCACTCCATATTTAACTTTTGTTTGGTTTGGCGATTCCTCATTTACATAGACAAAGTGGTAGTGGTCTGCTAAATATGACCTAAACCATGCTAATGCAACTCCACAAATTCCAACATAATTCTCCAGCCTATTCAAGAGAATGTAAGTGATCTATAGATGTCGAATGCAGCACTTAGATCTAAAACTACTAGAAGAGAAATGCAGCCGCGATCAGATGATAGATAGAAAGATAGATAGATAGATAGATAGATAGATAGATAGAAAAGACAGATATATAGATAGACAGACATATAGACAGACAGACAGAGATAGATAGAAAAGACAGATAGACAGACAGACAGATAGATAGATAAGACAGACAGACACAAAGACAGACTGACAGACAGATAGATAAGACAGATAGATAGAAAGAAAAGACAGACATATAGATAGACATATAGATAAACAGAAAGATAGATAGATAGATAGATAGATAGATAGATAGATAGATAGATAGATAGATAGATAGATAGATAGATAGATAGATAGACAGATAGATAGATAGATACATACATACATACATACATACATAGACAGACAGATAGACAGACAGACAGATAGATAGACAAAGAGACAGACAGTGAATAGATAGATAGACAGAGAGTGGAGAGAGACAAAAGTGGTGTAACATGTGCTCTCTTAGGTTCATTAAAGACCAGAAGTGCTGCTGCATTCTGGATCATTTGGAGAGGTCTAATAGCACATGCAGGAAGGCCTGCAATGAGGCGTTACAGTAGTCCAGTCTAGTTATGACAAAGGCTGACTGAGCGAGCAGTTGTGTGGCATGTACAGAGAGGAAGGATCTTATCTTCCTGATATTGTCGAGTGTAAATCTACATGATCTTGCAGTCTTTGAAATGTGGTCAGTGAAATTTAGCTCATCATCAATGGTTACCCCTAGATTTCTGACCGTTTTGGAAGGTGAAACTGTAGTTGGACCCAGCTGCACGGTGATGTTGTGTTCAACAGCAGGGTTGGCTGGAAAGACAAGGAGTTCGGTCTTGGCTGAGTTGAGTTGAATGTGGTGTTCCTTCATCCAGGCTGAGATGTCTGCCAGACAGGCAGCGATTCGAGCAGTCACTGTGGTGTCGTTGGGCTGGAAAGACAAGTAGAGTTAGCGTGTCATCAGCATAGATAGATAGATAGATAGATAGATAGATAGATAGATAGATAGATAGATAGATAGATAGATAGATAGATAGATAGATAGATAGATAGATAGATAGACAGACAAAGAGACAGACAGACAGACAGACAGACAGATAGATAGATAGATAAGACAGATAGATAGAAAGAAAAGACAGACATATAGATAGACAGACAGACAGACAGACAGACAGACAGATAGATAGATAGATAAGACAGATAGATAGAAAGAAAAGACAGACATATAGATAGACAGACAGACAGACAGACAGACAGATAGATAGAATACATACATAGACAGACAGATAGACAAACAGACAGAGATAGATAGAAAAGACAGATAGACAGACAGACAGACAGACAGACAGACAGACAGACAGATAGATAGGACAGATAGATAGAAAGAAAAGACAGACATATAGATAGACAGACAGACATATAGACAGACAGACAGACAGACAGACAGATAGATAGACAGACAGACAGACATATAGATAGACAGACAGACAGACAAGAAAAGAAAAGACAGACATATAGATAGACAGACAGACAGACAGACAGACAGACAGACAGACAGACAGATAGATAGATAAGACAGATAGATAGAAAGAAAAGACAGACATATAGATAGACAGACAGACAGACATATAGACAGACAGACAGACAGATAGATAGGACAGATAGATAGAAAGAAAAGACAGACATATAGATAGACAGACAGACATATAGACAGACAGACAGACAGACAGACAGATAGATAGACAGACAGACAGACATATAGATAGACAGACAGACAGACAAGAAAAGAAAAGACAGACATATAGATAGACAGACAGACAGACAGACAGACAGACAGACAGATAGATAGATAAGACAGATAGATAGAAAGAAAAGACAGACATATAGATAGACAGACAGACAGACATATAGACAGACAGACAGACAGACAGACAGACAGACAGACAGATAGATAGAATACATCTCAGTGATCAGAACTACACTAGATGGGACAGACATCAACAGAAGCCCTACACACAGAATTCTGCAAATTAATTTTGAAATTACAAAGGAAAACACCCAATAATGCATGCAGGGCAGAATTAGGACGATTCCATTGATCATTAACATACAAAAAGATCTCTAAATTTTTGGATGCATTTAAAATCAAGTCCCACAGAGTAAGCTTCATTATAAAAGCTACAAACCCAAGAACTGAACCCTGAAAACAGTCCCTCAGTCAGCTGGTTCTGAGACTCACTAACCCGGTTAACAGTACTAACAGTAACCAGCCTCAGACCAGCACTGCTTTACAACCAAACATCAGAATAAATCAGATCATCAAACAATCTCAAATCACCTATCTGGAACATTGGGATCAAGAAACTAAAACACAAAGCAAATTACAATTCTATCGGACTCTAAAATCAAAGTATGAATTGGAAGAGTATCTCCTGACTGTCAGAGATACAAAGCAGAGACAGATCCTGAGCAAGTACAGGCTCAGTGAGCACAGTCTCGCCATCGAGAGAGGCAGACACAGAAAAACATGGTTACCCAGAGAAGAAAGGGTGTGTGCTCACTGTACGACAGGTGAGGTTGAGACAGAGGTGCACTTTCTCCTTCACTGCCCAAAATTTAAAAATACAAGGGACATTTATATGGATAAATTAACACACAGCATAGACACATTTATAACAATGACAGAACAAGAACAAATTAATATAATACTTGGAGAGGGACACACAGCAGCACTGGCTGCAAGATACGTTTTAGCGTGTCACAGTCTGAGAGACAGTGGGTGAATCTGTGTTATGTGTTTTACCCCGTGTGTCACCCCAATGTTCCCCACAGTGACCCTCAGTGTATGTGTGTATATTCATTTATGTGTCAGTATATGTCAGTTCTCTTCAGTTATTTAAACACTGTGGTCTTCAGCAGTTCTGAACCTGTTCTGTATTTATTTTTATATGTGTTAAATTTGTTAAACTAAATGTATAGATTAAGATGTAGTTCTGCTTTGGCAATATTGTATTGTTTACATTCATGCCAATAAAGCCCCTTTGAATTGAATTGAATTGAATTGATAGATAGATAAGACAGATAGATAGAAAGAAAAGACAGACATATAGATAGACAGACAGACAGACAGACAGACAGACAGACAGATAGATAGATAGATAAGACAGATAGATAGAAAGAAAAGACAGACATATAGACAGACAGACAGACAGACAGACAGATAGATAGAAAGAAAAGACAGACATATAGATAGACAGACAGACAGACAGACAGACAGACAGATAGATAGATAGATAAGACAGATAGATAGAAAGAAAAGACAGACATATAGATAGACAGACAGACAGACAGACAGACAGACAGACAGACAGACAGATAGATAGATAGATAAGACAGATAGATAGAAAGAAAAGACAGACATATAGATAGACAGACAGACAGACATATAGACAGACAGACAGACAGACAGACAGACAGACAGACAGATAGATAGAATACATACATAGACAGACAGATAGACAAACAGACAGAGATAGATAGAAAAGACAGATAGACAGACAGACAGATAGATAGATAAGACAGACAGACACAAAGACAGACTGACAGACAGATAGATAGAAAGAAAAGACAGACATATAGATAGACATATAGATAGACAGAAAGATAGACAGATAGATAGATAGATAGATAGATAGATAGATAGATAGATAGATAGATAGATAGATAGATAGATAGATGATAGATAGATAGATAGATAGATAGATAGGATACATACATACATACATACATACATAGACAGACAGATAGACAGACAGACAGACAGATAGATAGACAAAGAGACAGACAGTGAATAGATAGATAGACAGAGAGTGGAGAGAGACAAAAAGTGGTGTAACATGTGCTCTCTTAGGTTCATTAAAGACCAGAAGTGCTGCTGCATTCTGGATCATTTGGAGAGGTCTAATAGCACATGCAGGAAGGCCTGCAATGAGAGCGTTACAGTAGTCCAGTCTAGTTATGACAAGGCGACTGAACGAGCAGTTGTGTGGCATGTACAGAGAGGAAGGATCTTATCTTCCTGATATTGTCGAGTGTAAATCTACATGATCTTGCAGTCTTTGAAATGTGGTCAGTGAAATTTAGCTCATCATCAATGGTTACCCCTAGATTTCTGACCGTTTTGGAAGGTGAAACTGTAGTTGGACCCAGCTGCACGGTGATGTTGTGTTCAACAGCAGGGTTGGCTGGAAAGACAAGGAGTTCGGTCTTGGCTGAGTTGAGTTGAATGTGGTGTTCCTTCATCCAGGCTGAGATGTCTGCCAGACAGGCAGCGATTCGAGCAGTCACTGTGGTGTCGTTGGGCTGGAAAGACAAGTAGAGTTAGCGTGTAATCAGCATAGCTGATAGATAGATAGATAGATAGATAGATAGATAGATAGATAGATAGATAGATAGATAGATAGATAGATAGATAGATAGATAGACAGACAAAGAGACAGACAGATAGATAGATAGATAGACAGACAAAGAGACAGACAGACAGATAGATAGATAGATAGACAGACAAAGAGACAGACAGACAGACAGACAGATAGATAGATAGATAGATAGATAGATAGATAGATAGATAGATAGATAGATAGATAGATAGATAGATAGACAGACAAAGAGACAGACAGACAGACAGACAGACAGACAGACAGATAGACAGACAAAGAGACAGACAGACAAAGAGACAGACAGACAGACAGACAGACAGACAGATAGGTAGATAGACAGACAAAGAGACAGACAGACAGACAGACAGACAGATAGATAGATAGATAGACAGACAAAGAGACAGACAGACAGACAGACAGACAGACAGACAGATATATAGATAGATAGATAGATAGATAGATAGATAGATAGATAGATAGATAGATAGATAGATAGATAGATAGATAGATAGATAGATAGATAGATAGATAGATAGATAGATAAGACAGACAAAGAGACAGACAGACAGAGAGATATTTAGGTAGATAGAAAGATAGATTTACGACTTGCAGATACAAATATATACACACATATACACATAGTGAATTTATTTTGATTAGTTATTTTTATATTTGTTAAACTAAATGTAATTATAGATTAAGGTGTAGTTCTTTTTACACAGCCTCTGCTTTGGCAATACTGTATCGTTTATATTCATGCCAATAAAGACCCTTTGAATTGTATTGAATTGAATAGTGGACATATTGAAAACTGCACTGTGCAAAACTGCTAAAAAGTGGATATTTTAACAGAGAATCACAGACAGTTTCAATGCTGAACCTTTAGGGGCGTCCACGTGTTTTTAAACATGCAGATTTTATAAATATCTATATGGCCAGTTAAATGGACAGCCTTTGCGGTCTCTCATCCGTGTCTAGAAAAGCACTTCATAAATTAAATGAATTATTACTATTATTAATGTTATTATTAGTAGTATTATAGTTTTCTTGTTATTATCCTTATAAGTCCATCAATACAATTTTCTCGTGTTATTGTATAATTCCACCTGAATTATTCACTTTAATACTGTGCTTGCAAAATTTAGAATGACATTAAAAATCATTTCTGCAACAGTACATCTCAGATGTAAAAACTCTTTATCATTTGTGAGCACTTTTCCATAGACTCACATTGTATACCAGTGGGGAAAACAATAAAGGGCCAAGGAGTACGTTTTAGGCCGCTGTGTTGGCTACTGAACGAGCGATCGTTCCCAAACTTTGCACACACAATCGGGGTCTTTCCACGAGAAACATATTACACTTTTGTGTGCCCAGGCCCATGGGAACCCATTTTATTACAGTAATAATATGCTTAATATAGTCTGATTCTATTAAGCCTCTGTTAAATGATTACATTTAAGGCGCCGCGTTGGCTACTGAACGAGCGATCATTCCCAAACTTTGCACACACAATCGGGGTCTTCCCACGAGAAACATATTACACTTTTGTGTGCCCAGCCCCATGGGAACCCGTTTTATTACAGTCAAAATATGCTTAATATAGGCGGCATGCTTAATATGGAGTGGTGGTGGCGTAGTGGACTAAAGCACATCACTTGTAATCAGAAGGTCACTGGTCCGATCCCCATAGCCACCACCATTGTGTCCTTGAGCAAGACACTTAATCCAAGTTGCTCGGGGAATTGTCCCTGTAAAATCTGGTTGTGGTTCGAAAAATCACAAATCCGATCATTTACTCGGTTTGTGGCCCTTTACAGTATATAACTTCGTATATGCAACTTAAATGTCTGCCCTTAGCCACTGCCTGGTAATATTTCAGATTTCACTCACCAGTTCAGCACGTTCAGCGTCCTTTCACAGCGTGTTTATAGTAAAAGTTTGGTTTGCCTTAATGTGTGTCCAAAGATAAGATCCATGTATCATCTTTATTACCCTCTTTGGTCTTTACAGGTAGATATCGATAAAAAAAAAGAAAGATAAAATTAGATTTTAAATTAGAAACTTCTAGATAAAATTAGTATACATTTACTATAGTAATTAATACTCTGACACTAATTTGGGCAAAGCGCACTAATGACTTCTTTAAGACTTGAAGCTAAAAGTTGACGATTTGTAAATTGACTTGGACTTGACTTGGGACTTGCTGCCTTGACTTGGGACTTGACTGCCTTGACTTGGGACTTGACTGCCTTGACTTGGGACTTGACTGCCTTGACTTGGGACTTCACTCGGGACTTTAATGCAATGACTTGAGACTTACTTGTGACTTGGAAAACAATGACTTGGTCCCACCTCTGCAAGTTGGACACGTGGAGAGTTGCAATGTCAAGTCACTTTTTCTGGTTGACTGTAACTTCTATATTATGTCTTTGACGGGCATAAAAAACAAAAAATCATTGAAAAGTCAAAAAATGCTTTCATTGTTCAACCTTATATTATTTTTATTATTTATTATTATTTTTTGGCTATTCATGTTCTGCAATTTTGGACACAATTTAATGTAAGACCTTGGCATGATTATTAATAAAAAAATAAATTAAATAAAAAAAAAAAAAAGTTATCTTTAAGGAAATCTGAATTGATGTGTTGTTATTGTAATCGATGACTCAGCGAGTGAACCGTGAATGGGCTTTATTGGATTTCGCAGATTTCATTTCAAAGGGCAAAACGCCCCTAACAAGTGTGTCATCTCATTATCGTGGCAAGATTCGATGCCGTTTTTATTCTTAAAAGTTTTTCAAGTCCTTCGGTTATTTTCTGATGCATTTGTTTTTGGAACAATTTCTTTAATAGGCTATATTTACTGGACTCAAGTCTGCTCTGCTCGCAACACAATAATCTCCTCCTCACAAGCATGCCCGATAAGTTTCATGAAATGATAATAATAATAAAGGATTGAGTTTATCCCACCCAACAATTCCTACAAAAACATTTCAGCGTTCTTGTGAAAAATGCGTTCATTACCACGTCTCCATTACAGTCGTATTCATGCAAATCTTAAAGGCGTGCATGTGACATTTTTAAACCACTCACAACCTACGTGCAAAAGACTCTTCTACCTTTTCAGCGCTACATTTCCATTGCTCTCTTCTTCTGTTCATCTCTGCTCGTCACATGAATGCAGACGGAATTCTGAATTCGATGACACCAAGCTTGGCAAAATCGGACCGACCGTCCTAAAGATTTATCTGTGAAACAATCCAGCCAATCAGATTCGATATGCAAATGAGGGTGGACATAATGAGGGTGGAAGTCGTTTTTACCTCTATACCTAACCCTAACCCTAACCCTAACCCTAACCCTAACCCTAACCCTAACCCTAACCCTAATG
This sequence comes from Xyrauchen texanus, assembly GCF_025860055.1. NCBI lineage: Eukaryota > Metazoa > Chordata > Actinopteri > Cypriniformes > Catostomidae > Xyrauchen > Xyrauchen texanus. The sequence goes on from NW_026266235.1 coordinate 12,947, forward strand.
ACCACAGGCTTTGAAGTCCATCTAGATTAATTGCAGAAGTTCACATAGATGCAATTGTCCTTGTTAATTGGCTGATGAAGGCTTTTGTTGGCAATAGCTAGTCTATGCATTCCATTTCAAGATCGTAGTCCATCAATAGACCGAGGTGATGCAGGCTGAGTTGGTATCAGCTCATCCTCTGAAGTCCATCATAATAGACCCAGTGATGCTTGGCTAGCACCGCTGCATTTAGTCATCATCATTCAGCCACATGAAGCAGTGGAGTCCAACCCTAAGCAGGAATGGTGCTGGATCCAGCCAGTTCTGGTGACCTCAGGATAGGAGTCCCGAGGTTGAGACAAGGAAACAAATAAAAAGATGTAAGCATAGATGCCATAAAATGTATTGCAGAGTTAGAGATCATGATCACTGTTTCTGGTTCCGGAGACCCAACTAAAGCAGCCTAATTGTGGGTTGGAGGATAAATTAGGTGTATGTCTGGCTAAATAGATGAGTCGTTAGTCTAGACTTAAACTGAGAGGGTGTGTCTGCATCTCGAACAGTGTTTGGGAGACTATTCCATAGTTTAGGAGCCAAATATGAAAAGGATCTACCTCCTTTTGTGGATTTTGATATTCTAGGAACTATTAACAGGCCAGAATTTTGCGATCGTAATGAACGTGATGGAATATAGCGTGACAGAAGATCATTTAAGTACTGCGGAGCTAGACCATTCAAAGCTTTGTATGTAGTTAACAGAATTTTAAAATGCTGATGCATTTTGAACCAATTGAAGTTTATTTATTGATCTTGCTGGACATCCTCCCAGTAATGCATTACAATAATCTAGTCTTTAGGTCATGAGCGCATGAATTAGTTTTTCGGCATCAGCAACAGAGAGCATATGCCTTCATTTAGCACTATTTCTGAGGCGGAAGGATGCTGTGCTACAAACATCTGTAATTTGATTTTCAAAGGACAGATTGTATCAAACATAACACCTAAGTTTTTCACTGTTGAAGATGATGTAACAGAACATCCATCTAGAGTCAAATTATATTTTAGCGGCTTATTTTTAGAGGTTTTTGGTCCAATAATTAGAACCTCTGTTTTGTCAGAATTGAGTAGAAGGAAATTTCTGGCCATCCAATCTTTTATTTAATTGATACACTCTGCTAATTTTGAGAATTGTGAAATCTCATCAAGTTTTGAAGAAATATAAAGTTGTGTATCGTCAGCATAGCAGTGGAAACATATTCCACGATTCCTGATAATATCTCCCAGGGAAGCATATACATGGAGAAAAGCAGAAGCCCTAAAACTGATCCCTGTGGCACTCCATATTTAACTTTTGTTTGGTTTGACGATTCCTCATTTACATAGACAAAGTGGTAGTGGTCTGCTAAATATGACCTAAACCATGCTAATGCAACTCCACAAATTCCAACATAATTCTCCAGCCTATTCAAGAGAATGTCGTGATCTATCGTGTCGAATGCAGCACTTAGATCTAAAACTACTAGAAGAGAAATGCAGCCGCGATCAGATGATAGATAGATAGATAGATAGATAGATAGATAGATAGATAGATAGATAGATAGATAGATAGATAGATAGATAGATAGATAGATAGACAGACAGACAGACAGACAGACAGATAGATAGATAGATAGATAAGACAGATAGATAGAAAGAAAAGACAGACATATAGATAGACAGACAGACAGACAGACAGACAGACAGACAGAATACATACATAGACAGACAGATAGACAAACAGACAGAGATAGATAGAAAAGACAGATAGACAGACAGACAGATAGATAGATAAGACAGACAGACACAAAGACAGACTGACAGACAGATAAATAAGACAGATAGATAGAAAGAAAAGACAGACATATAGATAGACATATAGATAGACATATAGATAAACAGAAAGATAGACAGATAGATAGATAGATAGATAGATAGATAGATAGATAGATAGATAGATAGATAGATAGATAGATAGATAGATAGATACATACATACATACATACATACATAGACAGACAGATAGACAGACAGACAGATAGATAGACAAAGAGACAGACAGTGAATAGATAGATAGACAGAGAGTGGAGAGAGACAAAAAGTGGTGTAACATGTGCTCTCTTAGGTTCATTAAAGACCAGAAGTGCTGCTGCATTCTGGATCATTTGGAGAGGTCTAATAGCACATGCAGGAAGGCCTGCAATGAGAGCGTTACAGTAGTCCAGTCTAGTTATGACAAGGCGACTGAACGAGCAGTTGTGTGGCATGTACAGAGAGGAAGGATCTTATCTTCCTGATATTGTCGAGTGTAAATCTACATGATCTTGCAGTCTTTGAAATGTGGTCAGTGAAATTTAGCTCATCATCAATGGTTACCCCTAGATTTCTGACCGTTTTGGAAGGTGAAACTGTAGTTGGACCCAGCTGCACGGTGATGTTGTGTTCAACAGCAGGGTTGGCTGGAAAGACAAGGAGTTCGGTCTTGGCTGAGTTGAGTTGAATGTGGTGTTCCTTCATCCAGGCTGAGATGTCTGCCAGACAGGCAGCGATTCGAGCAGTCACTGTGGTGTCGTTGGGCTGGAAAGACAAGTAGAGTTAGCGTGTCATCAGCATAGCTGATAGATAGATAGATAGATAGATAGATAGATAGATAGATAGATAGATAGATAGATAGATAGATAGATAGATAGATAGATAGATAGATAGATAGATAGATAGACAGACAGACAGACAGACAGACAGACAGATAGATAGATAGACAGACAAAGAGACAGACAGACAGACAGACAGATAGATAGATAGATAGACAGACAAAGAGACAGACAGACAGACAGACAGACAGATAGATAGATAGATAGATAGATAGATAGATAGATAGACAGACAAAGAGACAGACAGACAGACAGACAGACAGATAGATAGATAGACAGACAAAGAGACAGACAGACAGACAGACAGACAGACAGACAGACAGACAGACAGATAGATAGATAGACAGACAAAGAGACAGACAGACAGACAGACAGACAGACAGATAGATAGATAGATAGACAGACAAAGAGACAGACAGACAGATATATAGATAGATAGATAGATAGATAGATAGATAAGACAGACAAAGAGACAGACAGACAGACAGACAGACAGACAGACAGACAGACAGATAGATAGATAGATAAGACAGACAGACAGATATTTAGGTAGATAGAAAGATAGATTTACGACTTGCAGATACAAATATATACACACATATACACATAGTGAATTTATTTTGATTAGTTATTTTTATATTTGTTAAACTAAATGTAATTATAGATTAAGGTGTAGTTCTTTTTACACAGCCTCTGCTTTGGCAATACTGTATCGTTTATATTCATGCCAATAAAGACCCTTTGAATTGTATTGAATTGAATAGTGGACATATTGAAAACTGCACTGTGCAAAACTGCTAAAAAGTGGATATTTTAACAGAGAATCACAGACAGTTTCAATGCTGAACCTTTAGGGGCGTCCACGTGTTTTTAAACATGCAGATTTTATAAATAAATATATGGCCAGTTAAATGGACAGCCTTTATGGTCTCTCATCCGTGTCTAGAAAAGCACTTCATAAATTAAATGAATTATTACTATTATTAATGTTATTATTAGTAGTATTATAGTTTTCTTGTTATTATCCTTATAAGTCCATCAATACAATTTTCTCGTGTTATTGTATAATTCCACCTGAATTATTCACTTTAATACTGTGCTTGCAAAATTTAGAATGACATTAAAAATCATTTCTGCAACAGTACATCTCAGATGTAAAAAACTCTTTATCATTTGTGAGCACTTTTCCATAGACTCACATTGTATACCAGTGGGGAAACAATAAAGGGCCAAGGAGTACGTTTTAGGCCGCTGTGTTGGCTACTGAACGAGCGATCGTTCCCAAACTTTGCACACACAATCGGGGTCTTTCCACGAGAAACATATTACACTTTTGTGTGCCCAGGCCCAGGGGAACACATTTTATTACAGTAATAATATGCTTAATATAGTCTGATTCTATTAAGCCTCTGTTAAATGATTACATTTAAGGCGCTGGCGTTAGCTCTGAGCAGCGATCGTTCCCAAACTTTGCACACACAATCGGGGTCTTCCCACGAGAAACATATTACACTTTTGTGTGCCCAGCCCCATGGGAACCCGTTTTATTACAGTCAAAATATGCTTAATATAGTCGAGCCTATATAAAGCCTCTGTGAAAGGAGTACGTTTTAGGCGGCGTGTTGGCTCTGAGCAGCGATCGTTCCCAAACTTTGCACTGCGCTATCGGGGTCTTTCCACGAGAAACATATTACACTTTTGTGTGTCCCGCCCCAGGGAACCCCTATTATTACCGTATAAATATGCTTAATATGGTCGGGCCAATATAAAGCCTCTGTGAAAGGAGCACGTTTTAGGCGCCCGTGTTGGCTACTGAACGAGCGATCGTTCCCAAACTTAGCACTGCGCTATCGGGTCTTTCCACGAGAAACATATTACACTTTTGTGTGTCCGCCCCAGTGGAACCGTTTTATTACATTTATGCTTAATATAGGCGGCATGCTTAATATGGAGTGGTGGTGGTGGTGTAGTGGACTAAAGCACATCACTGGTAATCAGAAGGTTGCTGGTTCGATCCCCACAGCCACTACCATTGTGTCCTTGAGCAAGACACTTAATCCAAGTTGCTCGGGGAATTGTCCCTGTAATAAGTGCACTGTAAGTCAGCTTTGGATAAAAGCGTCTGCCAAATGCATAAATGTAAATGTCAATTTCTGCTTGGCACCGCTGAGGTCACAAAAGAGCTGCAGCTAGCATGTCAGGGAGTCACTTTACCTGATCGAGCTCACTCACAGACTGTGTCTGACCGCATGGCTACCTGTCGGTGCATCACAAAATGGGTGGTTTTCATCCCTATATCCCATAACCTAACCTAACTTCTTAACATAACCAACTTCTAAGCTAATAAAAGTCAAATGTATCATCAAGGCACCATGCTTACGCAAATTAAGATTGCATCACTTTATTCATCTTTAACTGTAAACTTAACCAACTTCTGAACATGACACATTTCCAAACTAAATGCAAGTCACACTGATCAAAAAGACACAACATTTACACAATATAGAGCAAGTTAGACCGTAGGAGAAGTCTGTATTTGAGTCTAAATCAAAACTCTTAAGACCGATCGAGGACAAAGCCAATCAGACAGCTAGAGGATCACATATAGAACACGTATACAACGTTTAAAAAAAAATCGGACCAACGGAACCAAAGTTAAAGAAGATGGCGTGTTTGCCATCGGTGGTTTCTATCCTCTGTCCTGCTCTGGCCTGACCGAGGGCTGCCACGGGCCCCGAAAACACTCCACTCAAACCTACGCCGATCGACTCCAACGCCCCCAAACGCGCTCCTAGCACGGTCCCCGGGCGCCACCGGGCGCCAGCGGGAAACCAACCACGCTGTCAAATTCGCTACAGCACGCACCATATATAATCGCGGGCCATAGCGAAACCCAGTATCTCCATGGCGTACCTCCCAGAGTCACGGGGCCAATGCTGGTCTTCTCGGCAACCCCCAGGCCCACACCGCCAGCACCTTCAGAACAGCAGCCACCCACAGACAAACATTTTTCTATAGACTGACATTGTATGGACTGCACGCCCAGCGGCGAGGCCAAGCTATTACCACGTGCTGGTGGTTGGGAGCAGAGGATTCAAGCCTTTAAGTTGCATTTTTAAACTTTGAAGGGTCGTTACAAATGTAAATCTTTGTGCGCTCCCTAGACGTTTACAATTCGAGAGCCCGCTGGTGGATTGTTCCCTTCAATCGATTCCTTGAGTTTTCTTCAGTTGGTCTTAAAAAGGCTTTGAAGTGTGAAAACCCGTCGCAAAACCACAAAGTTACAATTTTAACTCACTGGAGCCTCAGCCATTTCACGTATCGCTATTTATTGTTATTATATTGTTTTTAAAGCTCCTCTTGTCACAATAAAATTCATCATCCCTTCACTTGTGAACTCATTTCTAAAATGCAACGGTTATCCGGCTTCATCAAGTTGGCAGAGGTGTGGACTCGAGTCGCGTGACTTGGACTTGACTTGGACTTGACTCGGACTCGAGTCACTAATTTGATGACTTGCGACTCGACTTCGATAGAATTAAAAAGACTTGCGACTCGACTTAGACTTTGACAGCAATGATTGCAACTTGACTTGGACTTCAGCCGTCTGACTTGGAAATACTTATACTTTTAAAACCAAAGATAAGAGTTGTATAATTAAAAAATGTGCAGTAAATCAACGATTAATTTCCCAAATAGGCGATTCATTTGATTTTCAAATCTGCATTTCAACGCTCCATATTCAACCAATCAGCTTCCACGAAAGCTGGACCAAGTTTGAAGACATGGCCGCATTTAAGGACTAGGACACAGCAAAAATTATACCAAAGGTGATATAATTGGGATATATTGAATACAGCGTTAAAGGCAACAAAAGGATTGCGACATGTAGAACCTGTGGTTACAAAATTACAGACACCTCGTCGACAACGTCCAATTTTGTGAGGAATCTGAAAATCCACAGACAGAGGTAAGTTGATTTACAGGCTAACAAAGTCTGCATATTGAACCGCAAACTTTTACTGCGGTCGGTAGCATTTAACGCTTTATAGCAATTGGTGTAATGGACAAAATCTTCCCGGTGTTTTATTACCCTGTTGTATGACCTCGATAAAGGAACGCCATTTATTGTGACCACACACGTTGGTGCTTTTTGAGCATAACTGGTTAAAATGTGCATGTAAACACACTCATTCTTTTGCGGACGTGCTGGTCCTCTGTCACGCGTTTAGCTATATTTATTTAATTATATTGGTCGTGGTTCTAAAAATCACAAATCCGATCATTTACTCGGTTTGCGGCACTTTACAGTATAGAACTCGTATATGCAACTTAAATGTCTGCCCTTAGCCACTGCCTGGTAATATTTCAGATTTCACTCACCAGTTCAGCACGTTCAGCGTCCTTTCACAGCGTGTTTATAGTAAAAGTTTGGTTTGCCTTAATGTGTGTCCAAAGATAAGATCCATGTATCATCTTTATTACCCTCTTTGGTCTTTACGGGTAGATATCGATAAAAAAAAAGAAAGATAAAATTAGATTTTAAATTAGAAACTTCTAGATAAAATTAGTATACATTTACTATAGTAATTAATACTCTGACACTAATTTGGGCAAAGCGCACTAATGACTTCTTTAAGACTTGAAGCTAAAAGTTGACGATTTGTAAATTGACTTGGACTTGACTTGGGACTTGCCTGCCTTGACTTGGGACTTGCCTGCCTTGACTTGGGACTTCACTCGGGACTTTAATGCAATGACTTGAGACTTACTTGTGACTTGGAAAACAATGACTTGGTCCCACCTCTGCAAGTTGGACACGTGGAGAGTTGCAATGTCAAGTCACTTTTCTGGTTGACTGTAACTTCTATATTATGTCTTTGACGGGCATAAAAACAAAAAATCATTGAAAAGTCAAAAAATGCTTTCATTGTTCAACCTTATATTATTTTTATTATTTATTATTATTTTTTGGCTGTTCATGTTCTGCAATTTTGGACACAATTTAATGTAAGACCTTGGCATGATTATTAATAAAAATAAATTAAATAAAAAATAAAAAGTTATCTTTAAGGAAATCTGAATTGATGTGTTGTTATTGTAGTCGATGACTCAGCGATTGAACCGCTGAATGGGCTTTATTGGATTTCGCAGATTTCATTTCAAAGGGCAAAACGCCCCTAACAAGTGTGTCATCTCATTATCGTGGCAAGATTCGATGCCGTTTTTATTCTTAAAAGTTTTTCAAGTCCTTCGGTTATTTTCTGATGCATTTGTTTTTGGAACAATTTCTTTAATAGGCTATATTTACTGGACTCAAGTCTGCTCTGCTCACAACACAATAATCTCCTCCTCACAAGCATGCCCGATAAGTTTCATGAAATGATAATAATAATAAAGGATTGAGTTTATCCCACCCAACAATTCCTACAAAAACATTTCAGCGTTCTTGTGAAAAATGCGTTCATTACCACGTCTCCATTACAGTCGTATTCATGCAAATCTTAAAGGCGTGCATGTGACATTTTTAAACCACTCACAACCTACGTGCAAAAGACTCTTCTACCTTTTCAGCTTACATTTCCATTGCTCTCTTCTTCTGTTCATCTCTCCTCGTCACATGAATGCAGGCGAATTCTGAATTCGATGACACCAAGCTTGGCAAAATCGGACCGACCGTCCTAAAGATTTATCTGTGAAACAATCCAGCCAATCAGATTCGATATGCAAATGAGGGTGGACATAATGAGGGTGGAAGTCGTTTTTACCTCTATACCTAACCCTAACCCTAACCCTAACCCTAACCCTAACCCTAACCCTAAACCCTAACCCTAACCCTAACCCTAACCCTAACCCTAACCCTAACCTAACCCTAACCCTAACCCTAACCCTAACCCTAACCCTAACCCTAACCTAACCCTAACCCTAACCCTAACCTAACCCTAACCCTAACCCTAACCCTAACCCTAACCCTAACCCTAACCCTAACCCTAACCCTAACCCTAACCCTAACCCTAACCCTAACCCTAACCTGTAGTCGATGACTCAGCTAGAGTGAACTACAAGAATGGGCTTATAATAGATATTAATGAGTATGTCAGATTTCAAAGTGATGCTACAAGCGCCCCTAACAAGTGTGTCATCTCATTATCGTGGCAAGATTCGATGCCGTTTTTATTCTTAAAAGTTTTTCAAGTCCTTCGGTTATTTTCTGATGCATTTGTTTTTGGAACAATTTCTTTAATAGGCTATATTTACTGGACTCAAGTCTGCTCTGCTCGCAACACAATAATCTCCTCCTCACAAGCATGCCCCGATAAGTTTCATGAAATGATAATAATAATAAAGGATTGAGTTTATCCCACCCAACAATTCCTACAAAAACATTTCAGCGTTCTTGTGAAAAATGCGTTCATTACCACGTCTCCATTACAGTCGTATTCATGCAAATCTTAAAGGCGTGCATGTGACATTTTAAACCACTCACAACCTACGTGCAAAAGACTCTTCTACCTTTTCAGCGCTACATTTCCATTGCTCTCTTCTTCTGTTCATCTCTCCTCGTCACATGAATGCAGACGGAATTCTGAATTCGATGACACCAAGCTTGGCAAAATCGGACCGACCGTCCTAAAGATTTATCTGTGAAACAATCCAGCCAATCAGATTCGATATGCAAATGAGGGTGGACATAATGAGGGTGGAAGTCGTTTTTACCTCTATACCTACAGACTTTTTAACCCCAGAGGGCTAGGGGTTAGGGTCAACTAGTGATTTAACCCCAACTAACCCCAGCGGACTGGGGCTAACCCTAGTGGACTGATGGAGAATTACACTTTACTACTTACAAATTTAAACCTATGCAATATTTGAAGCAGTTTATTTTCAAAACATTTTGTTTTCTACAAAATATCCTTCTGTTATTTGTTTTTCATTTATTTCATTTTTGGAAACATATCTTTGATCAAATTAACTGGACTCAAAAATACTCCTCACATACAAGTAAAAGAAATATTGTGAAATAATAATAATAATGATAAAAAAAGTTTAAACATTATTTAAAAGCTTTATTAGTTAGTTAGTTAATTAGTTACATAGAGACACACAAAACCAGACACAGACTGATAGATAGACAGAGAGACAGACAGACAGATAGTCAAGTCAATTTTATTCGTATAGCGCCTTTCACAACACACATCGTTTCAAAGCAGCTTTACAGAAGATCAGCATTAACAGACGATAAAACTGTAATGTCGATGAATCATCATTGTGCAATTAGATAAAATACGATTCTTAATCGTGTTTAAAAATAATTAAATAATAATTGTATTAATAACCCCAGTGAGCAAGCTGTAGGCGACTGTGGCAAGGAACACAAAACTCCATAAGATGTGGATTAATGGAGAAAAATAACCTTGGGAGAAACCAGACTTACTGTGGGGGCCAGTTCCCCTCTGGCTAACATCATGAATATAATGTAAATATTACTTGTGTATAGTTAAAATCATGGTTTAAAATTATTAAACTAAGTAAGGGTTAAGGGTCATTGTTTAAACATTGATTGTGTTTGAACTGTAAGATTAATGACCACAGGCTTTGAAGTCCATCTAGATTAATTGCAGAAGTTCACATAGATGCAATTGTCCTTGTTAATTGGCTGATGAAGGCTTTTGTTGGCAATAGCTAGTCTATGCATTCCATTTCAAGATCGTAGTCCATCAATAGACCGAGGTGATGCAGGTTGGAGTTGGTATCAGTTCATCCTCTGAAGTCCATCATAATAGACCGAAGTGATGTTTGGCTGGCACCGGCTGCATTTAGTCATCATCATTCAGCGACATGAAGCAGTGGAGTCCAACACGAAGCAGGAATGGTGCTGGATCCAGCCGGTTCTGGTGACCTCAGGATAGGAGTCCCGAGGTTGAGACAAGGAAACAAATAAAAAGATGTAAGCATAGATGCCATAAAATGTATTGCAGAGTTAGAGATCATGATCACTGTTTCTGGTTCGGAGACCCAACTAAAGCAGCCTAATTGTGGGTTGGAGGATAAATTAGGTGTATGTCTGGCTAAATAGATGAGTCGTTAGTCTAGACTTAAACTGAGAGGGTGTGTCTGCATCTCGAACAGTGTTTGGGAGACTATTCCATAGTTTAGGAGCCAAATATGAAAAGGATCTACCTCCTTTTGTGGATTTTGATATTCTAGGAACTATTAACAGGCCAGAATTTTGCGATCGTAATGAACGTGATGGAATATAGCGTGACAGAAGATCATTTAAGTACTGCGGAGCTAGACCATTCAAAGCTTTGTATGTAGTTAACAGAATTTTAAAATGCTGATGCATTTTGAACCAATTGAAGTTTATTTATTGATCTTGCTGGACATCCTCCCAGTAATGCATTACAATAATCTAGTCTTTAGGTCATGAGCGCATGAATTAGTTTTTCGGCATCAGCAACAGAGAGCATATGCCTTCATTTAGCACTATTTCTGAGGCGGAAGAATGCTGTGCTACAAACATCTGTAATTTGATTTTCAAAGGACAGATTGTATCAAACATAACACCTAAGTTTTTCACTGTTGAAGATGATGTAACAGAACATCCATCTAGAGTCAAATTATATTTTAGCGGCTTATTTTTAGAGGTTTTTGGTCCAATAATTAGAACCTCTGTTTTGTCAGAATTGAGTAGAAGGAAATTTCTGGCCATCCAATCTTTTATTTAATTGATACACTCTGCTAATTTTGAGAATTGTGAAATCTCATCAAGTTTTGAAGAAATATAAAGTTGTGTATCGTCAGCATAGCAGTGGAAACATATTCCACGATTCCTGATAATATCTCCCAGGGAAGCATATACATGGAGAAAAGCAGAAGCCCTAAAACTGATCCCTGTGGCACTCCATATTTAACTTTTGTTTGGTTTGACGATTCCTCATTTACATAGACAAAGTGGTAGTGGTCTGCTAAATATGACCTAAACCATGCTAATGCAACTCCACAAATTCCAACATAATTCTCCAGCCTATTCAAGAGAATGTCGTGATCTATCGTGTCGAATGCAGCACTTAGATCTAAAACTACTAGAAGAGAAATGCAGCCGCGATCAGATGATAGATAGAAAGATAGATAGATAGATAGATAGATAGATAGAAAAGACAGATATATAGATAGACAGACATATAGACAGACAGACAGAGATAGATAGAAAAGACAGATAGACAGACAGACAGATAGATAGATAAGACAGACAGACACAAAGACAGACTGACAGACAGATAGATAAGACAGATAGATAGAAAGAAAAGACAGACATATAGATAGACATATAGATAAACAGAAAGATAGACAGATAGATAGATAGATAGATAGATAGATAGATAGATAGATAGATAGATAGATAGATAGATAGATAGATAGATAGATAGATAGATAGATAGATAGCATACATACATACATACATACATACATACATAGACAGACAGATAGACAGACAGACAGATAGATAGACAAAGAGACAGACAGTGAATAGATAGATAGACAGAGAGTGGAGAGAGACAAAAGTGGTGTAACATGTGCTCTCTTAGGTTCATTAAAGACCAGAAGTGCTGCTGCATTCTGGATCATTTGGAGAGGTCTAATAGCACATGCAGGAAGGCCTGCAATGAGAGCGTTACAGTAGTCCAGTCTAGTTATGACAAGGCTGACTGAACGAGCAGTTGTGTGGCATGTACAGAGAGGAAGGATCTTATCTTCCTGATATTGTCGAGTGTAAATCTACATGATCTTGCAGTCTTTGAAATGTGGTCAGTGAAATTTAGCTCATCATCAATGGTTACCCCTAGATTTCTGACCGTTTTGGAAGGTGAAACTGTAGTTGGACCCAGCTGCACGGTGATGTTGTGTTCAACAGCAGGGTTGGCTGGAAAGACAAGGAGTTCGGTCTTGGCTGAGTTGAGTTGAATGTGGTGTTCCTTCATCCAGGCTGAGATGTCTGCCAGACAGGCAGCGATTCGAGCAGTCACTGTGGTGTCGTTGGGCTGGAAAGACAAGTAGAGTTAGCGTGTAATCAGCATAGCTGATAGATAGATAGATAGATAGATAGATAGATAGATAGATAGATAGATAGATAGATAGATAGATAGATAGATAGACAGACAGACAGACAGACAGACAGACAGACAGATAGATAGATAGATAAGACAGATAGATAGAAAGAAAAGACAGACATATAGATAGACAGACAGACAGACAGACAGACAGACAGACAGATAGATAGATAGATAAGACAGATAGATAGAAAGAAAAGACAGACATATAGATAGACAGACAGACAGACAGACAGACAGACAGACAGATAGATAGAATACATACATAGACAGACAGATAGACAAACAGACAGAGATAGATAGAAAAGACAGATAGACAGACAGACAGACAGACAGACAGACAGATAGGACAGATAGATAGAAAGAAAAGACAGACATATAGATAGACAGACAGACATATAGACAGACAGACAGACAGACAGATAGATAGACAGACAGACAGACATATAGATAGACAGACAGACAGACAAGAAAAGAAAAGACAGACATATAGATAGACAGACAGACAGACAGACAGACAGACAGACAGATAGATAGATAAGACAGATAGATAGAAAGAAAAGACAGACATATAGATAGACAGACAGACAGACATATAGACAGACAGACAGACAGACAGACAGACAGACAGACAGATAGATAGAATACATCTCAGTGATCAGAACTACACTAGATGGGACAGACATCCAACAGAAGCCCTACACACAGAATTCTGCAAATTAATTTTGAAATTACAAAGGAAAACACCCAATAATGCATGCAGGGCAGAATTAGGACGATTCCCATTGATCATTAACATACAAAAAAGATCTCTAAATTTTTGGATGCATTTAAAATCAAGTCCCACAGAGTCGCTTCATTATAAAGCTACAAACCCAAGAACTGAACCCTGAAAACAGTCCCTCAGTCAGCTGGTTCTGAGACTCACTAACCCGGTTAACAGTACTAACAGTAACCAGCCTCAGACCAGCACTGCTTTACAACCAAACATCAGAATAAATCAGATCATCAAACAATCTCAAATCACCTATCTGGAACATTGGGATCAAGAAACTAAAACACAAAGCAAATTACAATTCTATCGGACTCTAAAATCAAAGTATGAATTGGAAGAGTATCTCCTGACTGTCAGAGATACAAAGCAGAGACAGATCCTGAGCAAGTACAGGCTCAGTGAGCACAGTCTCGCCATCGAGAGAGGCAGACACAGAAAAACATGGTTACCCAGAGAAGAAAGGGTGTGTGCTCACTGTACGACAGGTGAGGTTGAGACAGAGGTGCACTTTCTCCTTCACTGCCCAAAATTTAAAAATACAAGGGACATTTATATGGATAAATTAACACACAGCATAGACACATTTATAACAATGACAGAACAAGAACAAATTAATATAATACTTGGAGAGGGACACACAGCAGCACTGGCTGCAAGATACGCTTTAACGTGTCACAGTCTGAGAGACAGTGGGTGAATCTGTGTTATGTGTTTTACCCCGTGTGTCACCCCAATGTTCCCCACAGTGACCCTCAGTGTATGTGTGTATATTCATTTATGTGTCAGTATATGTCAGTTCTCTTCAGTTATTTAAACACTGTGGTCTTCAGCAGTTCTGAACCTGTTCTGTATTTATTTTTATATGTGTTAAATTTGTTAAACTAAATGTATAGATTAAGATGTAGTTCTGCTTTGGCAATATTGTATTGTTTACATTCATGCCAATAAAGCCCCTTTGAATTGAATTGAATTGAATTGATAGATAGATAAGACAGATAGATAGAAAGAAAAGACAGACATATAGATAGACAGACAGACAGACAGACAGACAGATAGATAGATAGATAAGACAGATAGATAGAAAGAAAAGACAGACATATAGACAGACAGACAGACAGACAGACAGACAGATAGATAGAAAGAAAAGACAGACATATAGATAGACAGACAGACAGACAGACAGACAGACAGATAGATAGATAGATAAGACAGATAGATAGAAAGAAAAGACAGACATATAGACAGACAGACAGACAGACAGACAGACAGACAGATAGATAGATAGATAAGACAGATAGATAGAAAGAAAAGACAGACATATAGATAGACAGACAGACAGACATATAGACAGACAGACAGACAGACAGACAGACAGATAGATAGAATACATACATAGACAGACAGATAGACAAACAGACAGAGATAGATAGAAAGACAGATAGACAGACAGACAGATAGATAGATAAGACAGACAGACACAAAGACAGACTGACAGACAGATAGATAGAAAGAAAAGACAGACATATAGATAGACATATAGATAGACAATAGATAGATAGACAGATAGATAGATAGATAGATAGATAGATAGATAGATAGATAGATAGATAGATAGATAGATAGATAGATAGATAGATAGGATACATACATACATACATAGACAGACAGATAGACAGACAGACAGATAGATAGACAAAGAGACAGACAGTGAATAGATAGATAGACAGAGAGTGGAGAGAGACAAAAGTGGTGTAACATGTGCTCTCTTAGGTTCATTAAAGACCAGAAGTGCTGCTGCATTCTGGATCATTTGGAGAGGTCTAATAGCACATGCAGGAAGGCCTGCAATGAGAGCGTTACAGTAGTCCAGTCTAGTTATGACAAGGCTGACTGAACGAGCAGTTGTGTGGCATGTACAGAGAGGAAGGATCTTATCTTCCTGATATTGTCGAGTGTAAATCTACATGATCTTGCAGTCTTTGAAATGTGGTCAGTGAAATTTAGCTCATCATCAATGGTTACCCCTAGATTTCTGACCGTTTTGGAAGGTGAAACTGTAGTTGGACCCAGCTGCACGGTGATGTTGTGTTCAACAGCAGGGTTGGCTGGAAAGACAAGGAGTTCGGTCTTGGCTGAGTTGAGTTGAATGTGGTGTTCCTTCATCCAGGCTGAGATGTCTGCCAGACAGGCAGCGATTCGAGCAGTCACTGTGGTGTCGTTGGGCTGGAAAGACAAGTAGAGTTAGCGTGTCATCAGCATAGCTGATAGATAGATAGATAGATAGATAGATAGATAGATAGATAGATAGATAGATAGATAGATAGATAAAGAGATAGATAGATAGATAGATAGATAGATAGACAGACAAAGAGACAGACAGACAGATAGATAGATAGATAGACAGACAAAGAGACAGACAGACAGACAGACAGACAGACAGATAGATAGATAGATAGATAGATAGATAGATAGACAGACAAAGAGACAGACAGACAGACAGACAGACAGACAGACAGACAGATAGACAGACAAAGAGACAGACAGACAAAGAGACAGACAGACAGACAGACAGACAGACAGATAGGTAGATAGACAGACAAAGAGACAGACAGACAGACAGACAGACAGATAGATAGATAGATAGACAGACAAAGAGACAGACAGACAGACAGACAGACAGACAGATAGATAGATAGATAGATAGATAGATAGATAGATAGATAGATAGATAGATAGATAGATAGATAGATAGATAGATAGATAGATAGATAGATAGATAGATAGATAGATAGATAGATAAGACAGACAAAGAGACAGACAGACAGAGAGATATTTAGGTAGATAGAAAGATAGATTTACGACTTGCAGATACAAATATATACACACATATACACATAGTGAATTTATTTTGATTAGTTATTTTTATATTTGTTAAACTAAATGTA
The DNA here is from genome assembly GCF_025860055.1 of Xyrauchen texanus. NCBI lineage: Eukaryota > Metazoa > Chordata > Actinopteri > Cypriniformes > Catostomidae > Xyrauchen > Xyrauchen texanus. The sequence continues at coordinate 29,445 of NW_026266235.1, forward strand.
ATTATAGATTAAGGTGTAGTTCTTTTTACACAGCCTCTGCTTTGGCAATACTGTATCGTTTATATTCATGCCAATAAAGACCCTTTGAATTGAATTGAATAGTGGACATATTGAAAACTGCACTGTGCAAAACTGCTAAAAAGTGGATATTTTAACAGAGAATCACAGACAGTTTCAATGCTGAACCTTTAGGGGCGTCCACGTGTTTTTAAACATGCAGATTTTATAAATATCTATATGGCCAGTTAAATGGACAGCCTTTGCGGTCTCTCATCCGTGTCTAGAAAAGCACTTCATAAATTAAATGAATTATTACTATTATTAATGTTATTATTAGTAGTATTATAGTTTTCTTGTTATTATCCTTATAAGTCCATCAATACAATTTTCTCGTGTTATTGTATAATTCCACCTGAATTATTCACTTTAATACTGTGCTTGCAAAATTTAGAATGACATTAAAAATCATTTCTGCAACAGTACATCTCAGATGTAAAAAACTCTTTATCATTTGTGAGCACTTTTCCATAGACTCACATTGTATACCAGTGGGGAAAACAATAAAGGGCCAAGGAGTACGTTTTAGGCAGCTGTGTTGGCTACTGAACGAGCGATCGTTCCCAAACTTTGCACACACAATCGGGGTCTTTCCACGAGAAACATATTACACTTTTGTGTGCCCAGGCCCATGGGAACCCGTTTTATTACAGTAATAATATGCTTAATATAGTCTGATTCTATTAAGCCTCTGTTAAATGATTACATTTAAGGCCGCCGCGTTGACTCTGAACGAGCGATCATTCCCAAACTTTGCACACACAATCGGGGTCTTCCACGAGAAACATATTACACTTTTGTGTGCCCAGCCCCATGGGAACCCGTTTTATTACAGTCAAAATATGCTTAATATAGGCGGCATGCTTAATATGGAGTGGTGGTGGCGTAGTGGACTAAAGCACATCACTTGTAATCAGAAGGTCACTGGTCCGATCCCCATAGCCACCACCATTGTGTCCTTGAGCAAGACACTTAATCCAAGTTGCTCGGGGAATTGTCCCTGTAAAATCTGGTTGTGGTTCGAAAAATCACAAATCCGATCATTTACTCGGTTTATGACCCTTTACAGTATATAACTTCGTATATGCAACTTAAATGTCTGCCCTTAGCCACTGCCTGGTAATATTTCAGATTTCACTCACCAGTTCAGCACGTTCAGCGTCCTTTCACAGCGTGTTTATAGTAAAAGTTTGGTTTGCCTTAATGTGTGTCCAAAGATAAGATCCATGTATCATCTTTATTACCCTCTTTGGTCTTTACAGGTAGATATCGATAAAAAAAAAAGAAAGATAAAATTAGATTTTAAATTAGAAACTTCTAGATAAAATTAGTATACATTTACTATAGTAATTAATACTCTGACACTAATTTGGGCAAAGCGCACTAATGACTTCTTTAAGACTTGAAGCTAAAAGTTGACGATTTGTAAATTGACTTGGACTTGACTTGGGACTTGACTGCCTTGACTTGGGACTTGACTGCCTTGACTTGGGACTTGACTGCCTTGACTTGGGACTTCACTCGGGACTTTAATGCAATGACTTGAGACTTACTTGTGACTTGGAAAACAATGACTTGGTCCCACCTCTGCAAGTTGGACACGTGGAGAGTTGCAATGTCAAGTCACTTTTTCTGGTTGACTGTAACTTCTATATTATGTCTTTGACGGGCATAAAAACAAAAAATCATTGAAAAGTCAAAAATGCTTTCATTGTTCAACCTTATATTATTTTTATTATTTATTATTATTTTTTGGCTATTCATGTTCTGCAATTTTGGACACAATTTAATGTAAGACCTTGGCATGATTATTAATAAAAAAATAAATTAAATTAAAAAAAAAAAAAGTTATCTTTAAGGAAATCTGAATTGATGTGTTGTTATTGTAATCGATGACTCAGCGAGTGAACCATGAATGGGCTTTATTGGATTTCGCAGATTTCATTTCAAAGGGCAAAACGCCCCTAACAAGTGTGTCATCTCATTATCGTGGCAAGATTCGATGCCGTTTTTATTCTTAAAAGTTTTTCAAGTCCTTCGGTTATTTTCTGATGCATTTGTTTTTGGAACAATTTCTTTAATAGGCTATATTTACTGGACTCAAGTCTGCTCTGCTCGCAACACAATAATCTCCTCCTCACAAGCATGCCCCGATAAGTTTCATGAAATGATAATAATAATAAAGGATTGAGTTTATCCCACCCAACAATTCCTACAAAAACATTTCAGCGTTCTTGTGAAAAATGCGTTCATTACCACGTCTCCATTACAGTCGTATTCATGCAAATCTTAAAGGCGTGCATGTGACATTTTTAAACCACTCACAACCTACGTGCAAAAGACTCTTCTACCTTTTCAGCGCTACATTTCCATTGCTCTCTTCTTCTGTTCATCTCTCCTCGTCACATGAATGCAGACGGAATTCTGAATTCGATGACACCAAGCTTAGCAAAATCGGACCGACCGGTCCTAAAGATTTATCTGTGAAACAATCCAGCCAATCAGATTCGATATGCAAATGAGGGTGGACATAATGAGGGTGGAAGTCGTTTTTACCTCTATACCTAACCCTAACCCTAACCCTAACCCTAACCCCTAACCCTAACCCTAACCCTAACCCTAACCCTAACCCTAACCCTAACCCTACCCTAACCCTAACCCTAATCCTAACCCTAACCCTAACCCTAACCCTAACCCTAACCCTAACCCTACCCCTAACCCTAACCCTAACCTAACCCTAACCCTAACCCTAACCCTAACCCTAACCTAACCCTAACCCTAACCCTAACCCCTAACCCTAACCCTAACCCTAACCCTAACCCTAACCTAACCCTAACCCTAACCCTAACCCTAACCTAACCTAACCCTAACCCTAACCCTAACCCTAACCCTACCCTAACCCTAACCCTAACCCTAACCCTAACCCTAACCCTAACCATAACCCTAACCCTAACCCTAACCCTAACCCTAACCCTAACCCTAACCCCTAACCCTATTCCACAATCACACCTTTCCTAACCCTACCATTGGTACCCTCTGGCAATTCACCTGGCCGAACGCTACCACTACCGAAGACCTGAGCCCTACCCTCTAGTACCCTAGACCACTAGACCCAGGGTCACACAGCCCTCCATGCGACAGCCCCTAGGCTTCGAGCCCCCTATGGGGCCACACAGCCCGTTTCTAGAACAACCTGCTTGGCTTTAACCTAACCTAACCCTAACCCCAACCTAATCTAACCCTAACATCTATTCCCTAACCTAAACCTAAACCTAACCCTAACCTAACCTAACCCTAACCCCAACCTAATCTAACCCTAACATCTATTCCCTAACCTAAACCTAACCCTAACCTAACCTAACCCTAACCCCAACCTAATCTAACCCTAACATTTATTCCCTAACCTAAACCTAACCCTAACCTAACCCTAACCCCAACCTAATCTAACCCTAACATTTATTCCCTAACCTAAACCTAACCCTAACCTAACCTAACCCTAACCCTAACCCAGGGTCACACAGCCCTCCAAGCGACAGCCCCTAGAATTCTAACCCCCTATGTGGCCACACAGCCCATTTTTGGAAAACCCGTTTGGTTTTAGCTTTACACTCTTATGACAATATTATTATTATTGTTGTATAGTTCAGGGAATATATTGTGTCTGGGTACTGATGGACTCTTGGTTTGGTGGTGATTGTCAGTGGGTCAGACCTTGGAAATAGTTTTGAGTAGGAGAGGAGGATGCGTCCGTGGCCTTGGTCTTTTCCTTGTCTACTCGGAGCGGTCAGTGGACGGATGGACTGTGCACAGCCAGGTTCGGACCTCAGGTCCGGACCTTGGATAATTTATTCCCTATACCAGCCCGTGCCTCCCTCTCTGAGCTCCGGGTGGATTCGGACTTGGCCTTGGTCGTGGCGCAGACCTCTCTCAGGTACACTTGTGCTACACAAGTGTAAATAAGGTTCCGGAAAGGACTTGACAGCCGGTTAACTTAACTTTCCTGTCTTTTATTTGTGCTATCACTTTCTCACTTTTAGGAAATAAGGAATAAACAAACAAACAAACAAACAAAAACGTATGGGTATTGCAACTATAACAGTCTTCATTATTATCATAACTTTATTATGTACAAATGTACTGATTGAGGATGTAGATATATACAATTTGATATATTTATATAAATAATATTTGATACACTCATATAGATAATATTTCATATAAATATATACATAGGAAGGTAATGTTATTAATATACAAAAAAGAGATGATAATATTTCATATAAAAGGAAAATAAGAAAGGATATTTCATTCAATAAAAACAAATAATTCATTATTTTGACATGCATAGATGGATTGATTATCATAAAAAATTATTTTAAAATCCAGAGCTCAGACACAACATATAATAAAAATTAATATTAGATATATACAGACATATGTGCACATTTACCCAAAGCATTGATTAAAAATTCACAAAAACATACATTATTATAAACAGACATATATCTCTGGTGGTATTAATTCATATTTATCTATTTACATGTCAAATTCATTCACACTGTTAATATAAGAAGCAAGTACGGAATTGTCAAGTTTAACATTGTCGTGCCCATCAATTTAATTTATCACATATTATTTCATATAAAAAATTAAAAAGGAAGGAAAAAAAAATTTTTCATTGAGAAACAACATCCCACACGACGATTGATGGTTGTAAGGGGATACATTTTAATTTTTAAACCACATTTACAACCAAAAATATTTGGATTTTTACTCAAACACTTCATCAGGAACTTGGAATAAAACCCATTTGGAAATAAAAAATACATTTCTTTTCACAACAATATTGTTCAATACGGTCATAACTACATATATTTGCCACTTTTATACTGTTACAACCAAGTTTCGATTTTATATCACCATTTTTTCTTGTGTGCTATGTTGTTTCATTGTCACTCTACCAGTGCTGAGGAGTGACCTACTTTCAGAAATTATAATATAACTCTAAAAATATAAATACTTTTTACAATAATGATTTTATACAGGTTAAATAGACCATATTTACTCACAATTCGCTGAGTCATATTATTGGATTAGACTGTCTGAAGCTTATTTAGCACTCTTTATCGTTTTTTTTTTTTTTTTTTACGTCTATATAAGGAGGCACGCACGGCGCTCGCACTCACTCACACTTCACTTCGGAGAACGTGCTGACACGAGGAGAATTACTCTGCTGTTTACAAACTTCAAAATCCATTTATTCATTATAGATTACATATATAAATATCTTTATTGTGATATATTTACATATTATAATATATTACTATAGATATTTATAAAAACTATATTTATTTATTTATATATTTTTCCTCTTTACATACAAGCCTGCCTGAAGAAGGTATAGTTCATACCGAAACGTCGCGATTAGGCTTGTTTTTATTTTTTATTTTATATTTTATTATCTTTATATTTATTTCTCTTTTTCAATTTAGATTTATTTTGACTTACTGAAATACTAATAGGATGGATGTCTTTAGAGGCCGTGCGAGACAGAGGAGCACTCCACGGATGAGACTCAGACTCTCCAACAGTCCTCCTTTCTTTATTAATAACAATAATAGAAACCATAATCACTTCTCTACCAACCCAAATGCACGTTTCCGTGCAAATGAGCAATATTTCACTCCACAAGAAAGGGGAAGGAACAGAGTTAGAGACACACACATGTATAACCAAAACAATGGTTATAACATGAGTAGATTCAGAAGCACATCCAGAGGACCCAGGCTTGGGCTCCCTCAGAGATCGGCTTTTTCTCATGAAGGTCCACACAGATCCCTTTGTTACTCGAGGGAGTATGAGATGGTTGCAGGTCTAAACAGGCCTCCCATTTCCGAACGTTATGAGATGGTCGTAGGCCCAAACAGGCCTCCCACAAAAAAGAGAGGAAAAAGAAACAATAACAAGAGACGTGGGACAAAACAACACAATAGAACTCCTCATTTCTCTGAACATGATGAGCACGCAGAGCGTGAATTTTTTCAAGACGATGATGAGGAGAATTATTCTCTTCCTCCTCGACAACAAAACCGTTTCACTCAACAACATCCAAGATCTCAAACACAATTTCAAAGGAGGAGTTCTATGTATGATTTTCCCTCCCGCTCCTTCTCCAGACAGAAAAACAAAAGAGTCTCCTTTGTTAACTACGGGGAGAAATTCAGAGACACTAATATTTCTATTGACGGACAAACAACACCACAAAAAAGAAAAAGTTACAGACAAGAACGCCACTTTCCCCGAGAAAAGAACGATGCTGGGGAAAGGCCTCAATCACACAGGTCCACACACCAAGAGTACATACCCGCCCAGCCAGAGCTTAAAAACACGATCAAATCCTTCCACGACATCATCAGATTAGTACACCATTTGAGTAAAGTAACAACAAAAGTGACCGACAACCAACCAATCACCTTCCAGAGACTCACACGATTGCTCACAAGCACAGTCAGACCAGCGTTTCCAGGAGAACAGGTTCAAACAATGCTTGAGGGCAATGCGAAAAACTGGTCATTCACTACACAGCTCATTTTAGAACAACATTATGAGACTCTAATTGATGAAGCGTTACAAAATGTTCGCACACAATCCAACTACAAAGATTGGCCGAAGGCCTTTGAGATAGCTGCTGGCTGGGCGAATAGAAATTACCAGAGCCGAATCACTAAAGAGGCAATTGCACAGGCGGAAACTCTGATCATGGCAGAAATGCCGAGCACCTCGACGGCACCGGCCATGGGGATGACACGTGCGCGGTCTTACGCTGAAGTAGTAACACTGGGCGGACACACATCCAACACCAATGTTGCTACTACCACCACACAAGTGGAACGCACGGCACAACCACAGACCACCCACACAATTGCCCCCTCGATTCAACCTGAGGTAACGGTGCAGCACATTGACATACAAACTTCACCGGGGTTATTCATTAGAGGGCAGGAGACAATCACCTCCTCTCCAAATAGGAGGGATTGGTCTTTTGAGGAGGAAGCTCCTCCATTAGGCCTTCAAAATGCACTCCAGCCTACACAGGCACCCGAGCCCTCCCCACTTGAACAACGTTCCCACAAAAGGACCCATAAAGTGTTGCATTGCACCCCCTCGCCAGTAGGATCTGTGCAGACTCAACTCCCTGCTGCTGTGGACCCAGAATCAGAGTGGGTTAGTCCACGGCGGCCAGAGGGGCCTCCACTGGGTCTTCTGGAACCAGTTAGCGAGGCAGACTCGTACCCAATCCCCCATCAGGAGGCAGTGTCGCCCCATTCTAGCGACCTACTCTTCTCTGACCACTCTGACCAACCAACCAGAATGCCCTCACCACTTTCCTTATTTTTAAATGAGGTAGAGTTCTTGTCCGTGCCCTCAAAACAGGCCGGGGAAACGGAATGCCGGGTAACCACTACAGTGGAACACTCATCTCCAGTTAAAAAGAGACCTAGTCTCGTACCCATATCGATCGGCACACGCGCATCACCACACATCCAGGTGACCGAGGCAAAAACCTCCACGTCAGCACTTAAAAGTCCACTGTGTCTCCCTCATAGACATGTCAACACTAAAAAGAAATCGTCCGATTGGAACCTCACAATTCACAAAAAATACGTCATCATCGGCGACTCAAATCTTTCAAGGTTCCCGGCTTCCAATTGTCCCAACCTGCAGATAGAGAGTTACCCAGGAGCAAAGCTCCAACATGCGGGTAATCTGATTGAGAAGGCCATACTAGAGGTTATTCCGGATAAAATGATCCTGGCTTTTGGTCTTAATAACAGACAACAGAGGTATCGTATGACAGCCATTACAGAACTCCAGAAGGCATTCAGAGTGGCAAAGAAGAGACTGCCGGACACAGAGATTCTCTTCCCCCTTATCAATTTTTCCAGAACTCTTCCATTGGGGGAACAGGGTATGATGGAACACTTAAACACACACATCGCACATCACTTGAGCTTCATTCCGTACTCCCATCTGAACACTTTCATGTCATGGAGGATGGCATTCACTGGAAACCAGTGACAGCTAAGGCCATGTTGAAACACTGGATGGGGCGCTAAACTGCCTTCCAGTGTCAGCCCTATAGGGGCCCCAGCAAACTTATAGTCAATCTCTCATGGTCACTGGTTCTCAGTGAAGAACAAAGCTCAGTTCTGTTGAAAGGTCTCTCGCTCATTCCCACTCGCAATGTCTGAAAACACAGAAAATAGAATTGATAACAGATTTACAGTCGCACTCATCGCAGAGTTAAACTAGAAACCTATTTCGAAGGTAAGAAAAATTCAAAGAAGAAACTTCCGTTCACTCATGCCTCTGACTGGACACCTGCTTTGTCCAGTCTCCCAAGGAGATCTCGAAATTGATCAGGGCAGATATTTATGCTTACAAACACTTAAATTGGGGTGTTGAAGAAACCAAGAATTTGACGACTGGTGAAATTAAAGCATTGAGAGAACTACAAAAAATACAAATATTGTTATTAAGCCTCAGTGGACAAAGGGAATGCAGCAGTTATTCTTGACAGAGACCAGTACATCTGGGAGGGACAGAGACAATTAGCTGTTAGCGTAACATTATCGACCACTTGAAGAACCGATATATCCTCAAACCATCAGTGAAGTACAGGAGATCTTAGAAGAAATGTGTTTAAAAAATCATCAATGGTGCAGAGAAAAATATTTAACAGGGATGGACCACCTAGACCTAGAAGATTTTACCTACTCCCAAAGATACATAAAGATCCCAAAAACTGGAGCATACCATTTCAAGTGCCCCCCGGAAGACCCATTGTATCTGACTGTAACAGCGAAACGTATTTTATTGCAGAATTTTTAGAACACTTTCTCAACCCACTCTCCACCAGACACCCGAGTTATCTAAAAGACACGTACGATTTCATAGCAAAAATTGGAAAATTAGAAATTCCTTCAAGTGCCCTTCTCTTCACAATAGATATAGACAGTTTATACACAAATATTGAGACAACGGTGGGCCTTGAAGCCATACAAAAATGCATGCTTAAATTTCCTGACTCAAACAGACCAGATGAATACATTCTAAAACTATTGGAAATAAATCTAACGAAAAATGATTTTGAATTTGACTCCAAATTTTATCTGCAAACCAAAGGCACAGCTATGGGTAAAAAATTTGCCCCCTCATACGCAAACATATTCATGGCAGACTGGGAAGAGTCAGCACTAGACTCGGCACCGATAAAGCCTTTTGCGTACTATAGGTTTCTCGACGATATCTGGGGTGTCTGGACTCACTCGATGGAGGATTTCATCGCTTTCACTGAGCACTTGAATGCACACCAGACCTCTATTAAAATCAAGTTCACAGTTCATCAGTCGGAGGTCAATTTCTTAGATGTTGTATCATACAAGAGGCCTAACTTCCCTTCTACTGGCAGGTTGGATTTCAGGGTTTATTTTAAGGAGACAGATACTCACGCACTTTTGCATAAGCACAGTTTCCACCCCAAACACACATTTCGTGGTATTGTAAAATCTCAATTACTTCGGTTCAAGAGAATCTGCACAGAACAGACATTTTTCTTCTCGGCAACAAAAACTCTTTTCACAGCTTTAAGACAACGCGGTTACTCTCGTTCATTTTTAAGAAAAATTCTCAGGACCTTTGATAAACCCAAACCCCTGCCTTTGACTGATACAACACCGAGAGATAAGATCATTCCGATGGTGTCGCATTTCTCGAATCTCAGTGAACAACTCAATCGGGCCATCAGATCTAATTTTCGGAACTTTCTCACACCCACGAAGTATTTGCAACACCACAAACCAATTGCGGCCTATAGGCGGAACGAAAACGTCCTGGATATGTTGGTAAAGAGCAAACTCTCTGCACCTTCACCCAAGGGCCGAGTGGGTAAGTGCAAATACTTCTTTCCTCTGAGATGGGTGAGGAACAGATTCAGTGGCCAGATTTTTAAATTGTCTCGTCCCCTGTCCCATGGATGTACCAATTGTGTTTACCTCATTTACTGTCTCAAGTGCCGAAAACAATATGTGGGCCAGACCAAGAATGAACTGCGTGTCAGAGCCTACCAACATGCACACAATATCTTACACAAGATTGAGAAGCGTAGACACCTGGTACAGCACTTCTTGGTACACGGCCTGGAGTCCCTTCGGATCTCAGGGCTCCAGACAAATCCACTTTGGTCCCTTAGAGAACGGTTGTCGGCCGAGAGAGTTTGGATCAAACGTCTGGATGCCTTATATCCGAGAGGACTCAATGAGACGTAGGTTTGAGTCAACAGTTCCTCCTCTTGCTCAGTTGCTACCCCCATCAATTTCAAAACCGGGACACTTATTTATGCTAATTCCACAATCACACCTTTCCTAACCCTACCATTGGTACCCTCTGGCAATTCACCTGGCCGAACGCTACCACTACCGAAGACCTGAGCCCTACCCTCTAGTACCCTAGACCACTAGACCCAGGGTCACACAGCCCTCCATGCGACAGCCCCTAGGCTTCGAGCCCCCTATGGGGCCACACAGCCCGTTTCTAGAACAACTTGCTTGGCTTTAACCTAACCTAACCCTAACCCCAACCTAATCTAACCCTAACATCTATTCCCTAACCTAAACCTAACCCTAACCTAACCTAACCCTAACCCCAACCTAATCTAACCCTAACATCTATTCCCTAACCTAAACCTAACCCTAACCTAACCTAACCCTAACCCCAACCTAATCTAACCCTAACATTTATTCCCTAACCTAAACCTAACCCTAACCTAACCCTAACCCCAACCTAATCTAACCCTAACATTTATTCCCTAACCTAAACCTAACCCTAACCTAACCTAACCCTAACCCTAACCCAGGGTCACACAGCCCTCCAAGCTGACAGCCCCTAGAATTCTAACCCCTATGTGGCCACACAGCCCATTTTTGGAAAACCCGCTTGGTTTTAGCTTTACACTCTTATGACAATATTATTATTATTGTTGTATAGTTCAGGGAATATATTGTGTCTGGGTACTGATGGACTCTTGGTTTGGTGGTGATTGTCAGTGGGTCAGACCTTGGAAATAGTTTTGAGTAGGAGAGGAGGATGCGTCCGTGGCCTTGGTCTTTTCCTTGTCTACTCGGAGCGGTCAGTGGACGGATGGACTGTGCACAGCCAGGTTCGGACCTCAGGTCCGGACCTTGGATAATTTATTCCCTAACCCTAACCCTAACCCTAACCCTAACCCTAACCTAACCCTAAGTCCCAAAAGCAAATGGGGATCACCTTATGGTGTAACTCACTTGTGAACGGACACATTATAAGAGCATGATGGGAGACCCTGTAGTTTCACAGGGACCCCGGAGGCGGACATTTATTATATTATATTATATTATATTATATTATATTATATTATATTATATTATATTATATTATATTATATCATTTTATTAGATTATATTATATTATGTTATATGTTATTATATGTTATTATATTTTATTATTATTATTATTATCATCATTATCATTATTATGGTTATTGGTATTTTTATGGTTATAATTATCGTCATTGTCACTGTCACGATTTTTTTGGGGGTTACTAGGAGCATTAGTGTCATTATTATCAGCACTGAAGTAATTATTTATTGATAGCATCAAGAACATGATCTCGAACTTTTTTATCAATTTCTTCGGTTCTTATTTGTAACCCCAAACCCCCCATAACCCTTACCCTTACCCTAAGCCTAACCCTAGCCACTTGGCCCTGCCCCATACCTAATCCTGGCACTGAATCCTGCCCTTCTACCTAACTCTGGCCACTATAGCCCTGCCCTCACACCTTACCCTACCCCTAACCCTGACCACTTAACCCTGCCCCCACAACTAACCTAACAACTTAACCTTGCCCCCGCCCCTAATCCTAACCACTTAACTCTGTCCTCATACCTAAACTCCTACCTAACCCTACCTAACCCTAACCACTTAACCCTGCCCCCATACCTAACCCTAACCATTTTGGCCCTGCCCTCCTAACTAACCCCACACCTAACCCTGCCCCTAACCCTAACAACTTAACCCTGCCCCCACACCTAAACACCTAACCCCGCCCCTAACCCTAACCACTAAACCCTGTCCCCATACCTAACCCTAACCATTTCAGCCGGCCCTCCTACCTAACCCCACACCTGACCCCGCCCCTAACCCTAACCACTTAACCCTGCCCCTTACCTAAACCTAACCATGTAGCCCTGCACTAACCCTAACCACTTAATCCTGTCCCCATACCTAAAAACCTAACCATTTAGCCCTGCCCTCCTACCTAACCCTGCCCCTAACCCTAAAAACTTAACCCTGCCCCCATACCTAAACCCAAAACCCCCACTAACCCCTACCCTAAACCTAACCCTAACCACTTAACCCTGCCCCATACCTAATCCTAGTAATGGAATCCTACCCTTCTACCTAACTCTAGCCACTATAAACCTGCCCTCACACCTAACCCTACCCCTAACCCTAACCATTTAACCCTGCCCCCACAACCAACCTAACAACTTAACCTTGTCCCCGCCCATAACCCTAACCACTTAACTCTGCCCTCATACCTTAACTTCTACCTAACCCTACCTAACCCTAGCCACTAAACCTAACCATCTAAAAGCCCCCACACCTAACCCTGCCCCTAACCCTAACTACTTAACCCTGCCCCCATACCTAAACCTAACCATTTAGTCCTGCCCTCCTACCTAATCCTACCCTTAACCCCAACCATTAACCCTGCCCTCATACCTAACCCTGACCACTTAACCTTGCCCCCGCCCCTAACCCTAACCACTTAACTCTGCCCCCATACTTAAACCTACCATTTAGCCCTGCCCTCCTACCTAACCCTGCCCCTAACCCCAACCATTTAGCCCTGCCTCCATACCTAACCCCACACCTAAACCACTAAACCCTGCACCCTACCTAAACCCAAGCACTTAGCCCTGCCCTCATACCTAACCCCGCCCCTAAATCCTAACCACTTAACCCTGCCCCCATACCTAACCCTAACCATTTTAGCCCTGCCCTCCCAAACCTGCCCCTAACCCCAACCACTTAGCCCTGCCCTCCTACCTAACCCCGCCCCTAACTCTAACCACTTAACCCTGCCCCCACAGAAAAAAAAACCTAACAACTTAACCTTGCCCCCGCCCCTAACCCTAACCACTTAACTCTGCCCTCATACCTTAACTTCTACCTAATCCTACCTAACCCTAGCCACTAAACCTAACCACCTAAAAGCCCCCACACCTAACCCTGCCCCTAACCCTAACCACTTAACCCTGCCCCCATACCTAAACCTAGCCATTTAGCCCTGCCCTCCTACCTAATCCTGCCCTTAACCCCAATCATTAACCCTGCCCTCATACCTAACCCTGACCACTTAACCTTGCCCCCGCCCCTAACCCTAACCACTTAACTCTGCCCCCATACTTAAACCTAACTATTTAGCCCTGTCCTCCTACCTAACCCTGCCCCTAACCCCAACCATTTAGCCCTGCCCCCATACCTAACCCCACACCTAAACCACTAAACCCTGCACCCTACCTAACCCCAACCACTTAGCCCTGCCCCCACACCTAACCCCGCCCCTAACCCTAACCACTAAACCCTGCAGATAATGTCGCATTGGGTGAGGGATGTTATTGCCCTGGCCTATGAGGTGCGGGGTCAAGCTTCGCTAGTAGGGATCGGGGCTCACTCTACCAGAGGGGTCACCTCCTCTAAAGCTTTGGCTAGAGGTGTCCCTCTGCAACATGTTTGTAATGCGGCGAGCTGGTCCTCTCTGCATACATTCATAAGATTCTATAGTTTGGATGTTCATACCACTCTGGGCTCTTATGTCCTTGAGTCTACATCACAAGCTCATGTCTGAGACCTCTCGCGCTCTTGTGAGCACAATATGACATATATATATATATATATTCATAGATTCATATTTTTTGTAATTTTTTTTTTTTTACTTTTTATGTTGGTATATTGTCAATTTTTAAGATATGAGGTCAACACTTGGCTAGTGATTTAGTATTTTTCCTGGGTGTTTAAGGGCTGTTATGCATGTTTGTTTATTTATTGTCTGATGAAGAGCCGTCGGCTCAAAACATCACCTATGGTGTGAACTACCCATTAAATTGTCTATTTTTGGATCTGTGGTGAGTTGACTTTTTTCCTTTTTCATACTATTTTACCTTTGGTTGAGCACCTACACTGAGCTTTTTGCTTTAACTTTATTTGCTTTAGTTAATGTTCACATCAACCTTCAGAATGGGGAACAAATGTGATCTCAATAATTTGGACCGTGGCATGATTGTTGGTGCCAGATGGGTAAAAGAGTTAAACTCAAGACCAACCACCTCTAAAACATCAGACTATATCTTAAAACCAGCAGTAAGAACAAGGAAAAAAGCACTTTCCTTCATCATGAAGAGATCAGGCACATCAAAAATCAGCGACGAACTCTTGCTGTTCCAAAGAATGATGCAAACTGAGTCAGTAGTGCAGAGATACAGAGGCCCAAAAGTACCAGGAATCAAGCGAGTAATCTCCACAGCGGAACACCTTAATCCACTCAGTATGCTTTAGAAGTCCATGTGTTGTAATTTTCAAGGTTAAAAAATTATATTTAAAAGAGATGCCATTTCCAAACAAGAAACAAACAATACAGGACAAACATAGATTCTGCCATCTTGGATTAGGGGCGGGGCGACAGGAATGAAGCGA
>NW_026266236.1:0-43848 GCF_025860055.1 Xyrauchen texanus
CTCAGTCAAGACAGAATATCTGGAGTCAAGTTCAGTTCAAGTTCAGTTTACATAGCTCAATTTGATTCATTCCCTTCAAGTTCAAATTTGACCAATAGTCACTTCTTGAATGCCCCCTATGAATGTTCTTTTACTATTGATTTTAAATCCATTTCAAAATTTTTAAACAATTAAGGTCCCTGTTTGGGTGCCATTTCTGTAACGGTGGCAGCCCATCAGCTTTCAGAAATAAAACTATTTCCTTGGTTTATTTTATTTATTCGTTTGGGTGCCAGACAGGCCTTTATTCCTGTCAATATATAAACTCCAGATAGCTTATTAAAAAAACCACCAGTTACATATGAAGTACTTGAATGGAGGGAGAATCAAATTAAACACAGGAAAACTCAAATTAATTTACAGAAACAAAATTATATTTTATTTTAGTGTCCATTTCACTTAAATCACCCCTCTATGGGGATCAAGTCAAAGAGAAAACAAAAACAACTTGCATATGAAAGCTGCAATGACGTTTCCTCCAAGTGTTCGCTTACATTCATATACTTGTCTCAGTCCCAAATGTTCATAAACTCCAAAAAAATAGAAGTTATGAGAAAAGATTAATTCGTCACAAAACCAATCAA
Source organism: Xyrauchen texanus (assembly GCF_025860055.1). Lineage (NCBI taxonomy): Eukaryota > Metazoa > Chordata > Actinopteri > Cypriniformes > Catostomidae > Xyrauchen > Xyrauchen texanus. Next base: position 624 of record NW_026266236.1, read on the forward strand.
CTACTTTTCACTCTTAGGCTATACAGTTTACACGCTAAAGAAAAACAAGGATAAATTAAAGCTGCGAGCAGCGATGACGGGCCCAAGCCGGTGGCACCGCCACCCCTGTGCCTTTAGGGTTGCTGTGCTGTAGAGCTCCAACGAACATTCGCAACGACAGCTCTCGACCTAGTTAGAAGCATTTCTTGTTTGCATGACATGTGGACTTAATAAATCCTTATCTTGAGCCAAATAAACAAGCTGACATTCAGTACAACCTGTGTCTTTTGTTTAGAACACATACAAATGTTATTTATGTACCGTTTTTGTACGGTACATAAATAAATAAAGCACCGTTTTTAAAGACTGCGCGATGTGCTGAACGTGCTCTACTATGTAAGAACGAGCCGATTATTGAATCTGGAAATGGGTGGGGCCTGTAACACCTTTAGGAACCAAACGTGCAACACTCATAAATACCGGTTGTAAATCACATTCCCTCACTCGTCTTTGAGATGGCTTCACGTGTTTGGATCGTCGGCAGTTCCATCATCCGCGACACTGCATACTCGCTTCTGTGAGCAGCGCCTGGACGGAAACCTCGGTCTTCAGTGTGAGATCACCTGGGACGGCAGAGGAGGCAGACTCTGGGAGCAGCTGTTTCCAGCTCTGCGCTCTCTCAGGGCCAAAGCTCCAGCTCCAGATATTCTCATTATTCACCTGGGAGGGAACAGTTTGTGTCGGGTGGGCGCAACCGCCTCGATTTTCTTCGGAAATAAAGAGTGACCTGACCGAAGTCTTACAAATGTTTCCCAGAACCAGGCTGGTGTTTTCTGGCATTTTACCCCGTCTAAATTGGAGAGGACAGACTGGCAGGACTGGCTATGGCATTGAACGAAACCGGCGGTGGATCAACGGCGCCATGTCTGGCTTCTTGGCAGAGAGGCAGATGCGCTGCATTCACCACAGAAACATCGGCTTGCTCCATCTGTGCAGAGACGGAGTCCACCTGAGACCAGAGGGAAACCAGCTTCTGCCGAGCAACCTCCGAGAAGCTCTGCAGGTGGAACTCAGAAGATGAAGCAACAAATGTCCTTTTAAGGGCAGCAACAATGGCTCTTTTAAGAGCCACATTCACTCATTCAAATAAAAAGCATTTTCCAAGTGTGTGAAATTCGTTGTTCCTCACCTTACTTGATGTCAGGTTTCAGATGACTTGTTTTTAAATAAAAATGTCGATTCCTCTTATCCATTCCTTTGTAAGCATTTCAATATAACTTTCAAACCATTTAAGAATCGTGCGCTGTTTTCTGTGCTGACCACAATCCAAAACGTGCCATAAAGCAGCGGTTCTCAAACTTTTTGTTTTGGTTTATTTATATAAAGACACAGAGAATATTACTTGCCTTACCGGATTAGAATTATAAAAAAAATAACTAGGGAATCACTAAAACGAGAGAATTATTCTTATTTGATGATACTCAAAACATTCCACAACAAATCCTTGAAATTGAATGATATTCAGAACAGAACACGAATAAAAAAAACGCTCTCTTTACAATCAAAATGTTTTTACATTTGCGATGTATTTGGATGCTAAACTATTCTTTATTATAGGCTTTGTACTTTACTCACGCTCCAATACCGACGTAGAAAATCATCCGCTTTACATGCTAAAAATATGCTTGGAAACATCACAGTGGAGCGGTGCTTACTGTGAATGATACTGAATTGTACTACTGACTATTTAAACTAGGGCTGGGCGATATGGCAAAATATATTATCACGATATTTTTTTCCATATTGATCGATATCGATATTTGTTACGATATATAATTTAATAATGCTGCCCGTTTGAAAAGTATACTGATAATGATGCCTGAAGAAACCAGAAGGTTCAATAGTTGAACTATATAGTTTATTAACATAAATAAATAACAATGCAAACATTTAACTGTGCAAACATGGATTGGTTGAGAATATATTTTGTTATAAAAGAATATTGATAAACTTTAAATCTAAATGTTAACATTTTACTTTTAGCAAACATGCTTTATCTGCCTTGACAAAACAATGCAAGTTAGCTTGCCTTGTAACTGATTATAAAATATCAAACTAAAAGCTGTGACTACAGTACTATCACATCAAATTTCTTTGGCAGGGCAGCAAACATTTCAAAATGTTTGCAGAGGTACAACCAAGACAACAAATGTAAACAAGTGAACCACAAAGTCCCTGGCAGATTTAAGTACTTAACTGTCAGATAAATAAAATATTAATTGTGTACTGGTTTTAAATATCTCAAATGTTTTAGAGGTAGCAATCTGAGTAAAAAGTGCAAAATGTAAACATTGTAAACCAGTCACTATGCTACACCTTTTAGGTAGTGCTCGTCATATGTAACCCTAATTACCCTATTATAGGTTTTTGCCAGAAAGACTAGTCTGCAAAACTTTTGGACGGAGTAACATTAACATGGGCCCGCATTTTCAGACTCTCGGTGTGGTCGCTGGGATGGTACCTTTTCAGGTGACCGAAAAGGTTTTATTTGTTGTGTTTCCCGTCTTGGTTATCACCGACCGACGGCATATTTCGCGAGACCGTCTTTATTTGCGCGTCGTCGCTTTTCAGATATCCAAACCACTTCCATATAATTGACGTCTTGTTACCTTTTTTGTCAACAATTTCCTCAGCTTTGGAAGATAGTTCGAGTTCGTCGTTTCCACTCATTTTTTCTTTACACTCACTTTCTTCACTGCCGGTAGCTCAAACAGTGCTCTGCTAGCAAATGGGCGTGTACTTAGACGCACAAGCCAAAATCTGCGTTCTGACTGGCTGTTGTCCGTTTATTTCTGCTTTGTAATAGGCTGTTAGGTCTATCCATATCGAGTAAACATGTCAAAAGTTTATCATCGTAGTCTAAATAAATATTATCGCGATGCCATATCGAGATCGTTTTATCGCCCAGCCCTAATTTAAACAGAGTAATCTTTATATGTTAGGTTTACTATTTTATTATTATATTTTATTGCGGATATAATGAACAGGCTGCGATGTCAAGATTGCAATGATGGAGTGTGTGTGTGTGTGTGTGTGTGTGTGTATTTGTAACCTTAAGTAATCATGGTTTATTTATTCATTTATTTATTCATTTGTTCTTTTATTTATTTATTATTTAACATGCATGTGTGCATTATTAAAAGTACCATTGCAGCAACGAGAACGGGTCTGAGCCAAATTATGTTAAAGATGTGTTCTGGTGACTGGCGTGTTTTTAAACCAATCAGATAAGAGTAAATCTAGAGTTAGCGATTAGCTCATCTGATTGGCTACATGAAGAAGGTTGGCCCACCCTCCACTTCGCACTCCCGTTGGAACTACGTCATTTCAACAACAAATGGTAGATTTATCAGAAAATTAATCAGAAAGAAAATCAATCGCAAAGATCGCAAAACAATAATTATAAAAGTGGTTGTTTGCTGCCATTTTTTTTTTGTTTTCTTAAAAATGTAAAACACAAGCATCGATGTTTTATCACAGGTTTACAATAAAAATAAGAGTGTGATTTCAAAGCATTTTGAAATTTGATCATCATTCTCGGACGTTTTGATACGTTCGGATCGATCAGCCCATCCCTACTTTCTTTAGACATATGTTTCATGTGTTGGTTTTAATAAAGACTCGGAGTACTCATAAAACTCACAGAACGAAATATGCGTCACACTTTACTGCGTTCTCAACAACATGTAAGTCTTCTTCATACGTTAAAACAACGAGAATACAGAAAATAGGCTTAGAACTCCACCTAGTGGTTATATTATAGAATTAAAGGAGAAATTACATGAGACAGCTTTATAACTGAAATGGCTTTAACTGAAATAGACTAAAGTTTAATATAACTATTCTGATAAGTGTATATTTCCAACATAATGTTTGTGTTATCAGTTTCTGTAAGTTTTTGTGACGTGTTTCAGAAAGATAATGGCTTTGACAGAGCAATAGTTTATTTTCATCTTATACTACAGGGCTGTTGAATGCTTGATTCTGATTGGTTGAGAACGTTCTAAGGTGTGCAATTATTTTCAGGGAAACGCACGGCTAAAGTAGTTCCAGGCAGGTCTTGACCGCATTACAGTTCCATATCACTTCGCGTAGTCAACTGTAATAACGGAAAATAGGATACAATTCATAACAAGAAGTGACAGCGACAAATCCACTTCAACTTCAAGAGGAAAAAAAATGACAGACTATTTTGATTTTCCGGAAGTAAATTTTAATATTTACGGTGAACATAAACATTTTAACAACTGGGCGACCGCAGTATTGGATAGCTCAGATGAAAAAACAAATAAACGGAAGAGGACATCAAAGGCAGCCGGCAACAACAAAAGACATAAAACAATCAGCGAAGAACAGCTAGACCGACTCGAGGGTGAAAAACATGAAGAAAACACCAAAAAAACAACAGCTTGGGCTGTCAATGTGTTTAACGTGCAGTTTAATTTTAATAAATAAATTCGTTCGAATTAACGAATGAATTATAACGTATGAATTAATAAATAAATTCAATAATATGACGCACATGATTTTCTGTCTCATTATTGCAACCTCTGTCTCTCTAATAACTACAATAATAACTGCATTAGTCTGCTGTCAGTGGCTCAAACCTCCGTTACTAACTCTAAAATGACGTTTTGGAATTAGCAACGGAGCCATGGGATTAGATGCGTAAGAAATTAGTCCTACATACAAGAGCGTTTTAATGACAAAAACTTGACAAACGTCTAGAATCACATCATCTGAACAATGTTTCGAGGTGTGGTAACTGTAGTATAAGCGGAATAATTGACTCCGGGCGTTGAATTATTAGAAAAATAATGCACACCGGTGTAACGGCCACTCCGCTCGCGTCGTGACCGCATTACCACCCCGGGTGTGCATTATTTTTCTAATAATTCAACGGCCCGTCGTCAATTATTCCTTACTTAACCGGACATTAAAGTTGATCACTGCAATAATTCATAATTCAATATATTGATACCCGATTTCTTTATCAACTGTTTGTTCAATTGAGACATAAGGGGGTGATTTCAAAGCATTTTGAAAGTGACACACTTCCTTCTGCCAGTTGGTGGCGCTATAACTTTGACTCACAATAGTCACATCCATGCGACCGGCCTCTTACAGCGAACACACCGCTGAAGTTTCATCGAGAGCAATTAATGTATGCAGAAGTTATAACACTCTGACTGTTTCTCGTTTCTCGCCATCATTTCGTTTCCTCACCACGGCCAAACCGTTAGAGATATCAAAAATCTGCCGGCAATTTTTCATGCTCAATGTCTTGACATCATGCTGACCGAGTTTGGTGGCGATTGGTGGAATTCTCTGGGAGGAGTATTCCAAATTCCATTGCGTGCGTTTTTCAAACAACCCTAAATAGACGATTTCCTGTTGGTCTGGGGTAAAAAGTAAAAGTATGAAGGATATATGAAACGATGAGATCTATATATGTACCCAGTTTCATATTATTACATGCAAGCGTGTTTGAGTTATAGACCAAGTTTTCGGACCCTGTTCCAGGGGGCGCTGTCGAGCCCCCCTGCCACGCCCGGGTACCAGCTTCAGCCCGGCCCTAATGACCGCAGGTTCTGACCCGTGTGCAAAGTTTCAAGAGTTTTTGAGCATGTTAAGAGCCCCAAAAGTGCCCCAATAGTCGTAAAAAAATAAATAAATAATAATAATAATAATAATTAAAGCTGCGAGCAGCGATGGCGGGCCCAAGCCGGTGGCACCGCCACCCCCGTGCCTTTAGGGTCGCTGTGCACGATGGGCAATAACGTAACCTCGCTTTGACCGTCGAGAAGGTGTGTGCTGTAGTGCTCGCATCAGTGTGTGCTCTGCAAAAGTGTGCATCGAGGGCACATATCAACCACAAAGTATGCGCGAGCACCCTTCCGATACCTAAAATGAAAAATGAGACACCCTACGGTCTCATGGAGTTAATGGACACATGAAATAAGTACACAAGACTGAAAATTCATATGAAGTGTGCCATTTGGGACAGGGTCTATGACCGTGAACCACAATAGTCACATCTATGAGATAATTCAAATGTAGAATAATTTTTAATGTCATAGGATGTCATAGGTCAATATCTTTTGCAGCACTTAAACGTGTTAATCCAGAAGGCCAGTATTTATCTGGAGGTCTTTGTACAGGTTTATCAATGTAATTATAATTTACGCTTATGTGTTCCTATGATATGCAATGGAAGTAAATTTTCATGTTTAACATGGGTGTATTCACAATACATAGCATACGATATAATATTTTAAGATTATTTATCATTATGTTAAGTACATCACACAAATGTGACTGTATTCACCTATAATGTCTCCAATAAGTACAGTATATTGGCCTGTATGGCCATGATATATTGCCTTAGCTAGACTTTAGCTAACCTATTACATTAGCTAGTAGCTCATGAGTCATGAATGTTAGCAAGACACAAGTTAACTATATTTGCTTTTGGCTAATTAGCTGTATAGTCGATGCACTGTACACGCCACGGAGGGAGGGAGGGAGGGCGGGCATCGACAAAATCTCATCTACCGACCTGATGTTTTGATTTTTTATTTAATAAATACATTTGTTTGACAGGAAGCTGTAGTAAACAGGAATATATAGATTAATTTATTTATTTAAAAAAATTAAGAAAACACCCCAGAAAAAAGGGCACTTTCTCTCGAGGAAGAAAAAGGGCAGGTGCTCAAGCCCCCTTTGATGTCTATGTGTGCACGTGCCTGAGGGTGAGTAAATGATGAGAGAAATATATTTTTGGAGTAAACTCATTTTATTTGATAGACTATCTAGGCACATAATAACACTGCATTGCTGTGACTGTTTATAACTATTTCAAAATGTACAAGTTCACACTTTAAATGGTCAGTGCTTTGATTTTTAAATCATAAAAATAGCAACAGATCAGAGAAAAAAATGGAGATTGAGTGATTATTTTTACATTTTACATGCCATTCAAACACGTGGCATTTTACAACGTAAGAGAGAAATAAAAAAAAAAACCTTAAATAATACCATTTGTACTTTTCAATTACTTGGAATGTCTATGTTCAGGGCGAAGGCTAAATTGTTACTGTCTCTTTAAGAGGCTTTTATCGCATGATACGATATTCAAGGCACAGTTCAGTTTAATCTTTTGAGAACTGAGAAGTATCATTATTTTTGTTTTGTGCCGTGCTTGCTGCATCTGTATTCATTGTGAGATGATAAAATACAGACTGCGTGAATGGCTGATTTTGTTCACTTGAATTTTGTGACGTATTTCAGAAAGATTATCGCGAAGACAGAGCGATAGTTTATTTTCATCTTAACCGGACATCAAAGTTGATCACTGCAATAATTCATAATTCAATATATTGATACCCGATTTCTTTATCAACTGTTTGTTCAATTGAGACATAAGGGGGTAATTTCAAAGCATTTTGAAAGTGACACACTTCCTTCTGCCAGTTGGTGGCGCTATAACTTTGACTCACAGTAGTCACATCCATGCGACCGCCTCTTCCGCAAACACACTGCTGAAGTTTCATCGAGATCAGTTAATGTATGCAGAAGTTATAACACACTTCCTTGCTTTTATGCTGCCTTTATGTGCTTTTTGGAGCTTCAAAGTTCATTTGCAATGTGTTCCACATTCAAACCAAAATATCTGATTTTCTGTTGGTCTGTTTGTTCACTTGAGACATAAGAGGGTGATTTCAAAGCATTTTGAAAGTGACACACTTCCTTCTGCCAGTTGGTGGCGCTATAACTTTGACTCACAGTAGTCACATCCATGCGACCGGCCTCTTCCCGCAAACACACTGCTGAAGTTTCATCGAGATCAGTTAATGTATGCAGAAGTTATAACACACTCCCTTCTTTTATGTTACTTTTGATGTGCTTTTTGAGCTTCAAAGTTAATTTGAAATGTGTTCCACATTCAAACCAAAATATCTGACTTTCTGTTGGTCTGAGCTAATGACTGTAAATTAGAAAGTTGTTCGGCTCGACGAGAACAATATACACGCCGAGTTTTGTAACTGTAGATAGAACTAACTAAGTTATAACACACTTCATGTGTCCTTTTTAGTCATAAATCAATTTCTCGCCACGGCCAAACCGTTCGAGATATCAAAAATCCGTCCGAATGTAGCATCCTCAATGTCTTGACTTCATGCCGACCGAGTTTGGTGGCGATTGGATTCATTCTCTAGGCGGAATATATATAATTCCAGAGCACGTGTTTCCAAACAACCCATAATAGCCGACTTCCTGTTGGGCTGGCGTAAATCTTAGAGCACGAAAGTTGTTCGGCCCGACGAGATCTACAAGTGTACCGAGTTTCATATCATTACATGCAAGCATGTTTGATATATGGACAAGTGTTCGAATCCCATTCCAGGGGCGCTGTCGAGCCCTCCTGCCACGCCCGGTACCATCTTCGGTCCGACCCTGATGGCCGCGGGTTCCGACCCGTGTGCAAAGTTTCAAGAGTTTTCGAGCACGTTAAGGGCCCCAAAACCTTGAAAAACAAAAATAAAAGCATTTTCACTCCTCAGCAAAATCAGCACCCTCCCCACAGACACAGAGAGACGTAGGGTCAGTGAGAGAGGAGAGAAAATTCTCCAAAACATCCACATTCAAACCACAATATCTGACTTTCTGTTGGTCTGAGCTAATGACTGTAAATTAGAAAGTTGTCCGGCTCGATGAGAACAATATAATTCCTGAGTTTTGTGACTGTGGGTCAAAGTGTAAAGCAACCCCCACTTTTGTCAAAAGGTGGCGCTACTGAGCCCCTGCACCACGCCCGTTTCTGAAACTTTGCACATGTGTACTGGCTAATAAATGTGATGTGTCTGTCGAGTTTCATGCAATTTCAAGTATGCTAAGAGTCTCAAAAGCATCAAAAAGAATATTCGAGTTTGAAGCGTTGCGCGGCGACAGTATCGAAGATATCAATAATCCTTTCACATGTCTACATCTGCCGTGTGTTTACATTATACACCTAAAGTTTTAAGTAAATCGGGTAAAAATAAGTGGGTGATTTCAAAGCATTTTGAAAGTGACACACTTCCTTCTGCCAGTTGGTGGCGCTATAACTTTGACTGACAATAGTCACATCCATGCGATCGGCTTCTTCCAGCGATCACGCTGCTGCGGTTTCATGGAGATCAATTAATGTATGCAGAAGTTATAACACACTTCCTGTTTCTCTTTTCGCCATCATTTCGTTTCCTCGCCACGGCCAAACCGTTAGAGATATCAAAAATCTGCTGGCAATTTTTCATGCTCAATGTCTTGACATCATGCTGACCGAGTTTGGTGGCGATTGGTGGAATTCTCTGGGAGGAGTATTCCAAATTCCATTGCATGCGTTTTTCAAACAACCCTAAATAGACAGTTTCCTGTTGGTCTGGGGTAAAAAGTAAAAGTATGAAGGATATATGAAACGATGAGATCTATATGTGTACCGAGTTTCATATTATTACATGCAAGCGTGTTTGAGTTATAGACCAAGTTTTCGGACCCTGTTCCAGGGGCGCTGTCGAGCCCCCTGCCACGCCCGGTACCAGCTTCAGCCCGGCCCTAATGGCCGCGGGTTCTGACCCGTGTGCAAAGTTTCAAGAGTTTTTGAGCACGTTAAGAGCCCCAAAAGTGCCCCAATAGTCGTAAAAATAATAATAATAATAATAATAATAATAATTAAAGCTGCGAGCAGCGATGACGGGCCCAAGCCGGTGGCACCGCCACCCCCGTGCCTTTAGGGTTGCTGTGCACGATGGGCAATAACGTAACCTCGCTTTGACTGTCGAGAAGAAGATGTGTGCTGTAGAGCTCCAACGAACATTCGCAACGACAGCTCTCGACCTAGTTAGAAGCATTTCTTGTTTGCATGACATGTGGACTTAATAAATCCTTATCTTGAGCCAAATAAACAAGCTGACATTCAGTACAACCTGTGTCTTTTGTTTAGAACACATACAAATGTTATTTATGTACCGTTTTTGTACGGTACATAAATAAATAAAGCACCGTTTTTGAAGACTGCGCATGTGCGTAACGTGCTCTACTATGTAAGAACGAGCCGATTATTGAATCTGGAAATGGGTGGGGCCTGTAACACCTTTAGGAACCAAACGTGCAACACTCATAAATACCGGTTGTAAATCACATTCCCTCACTCGTCTTTGAGATGGCTTCACGTGTTTGGATCGTCGGCAGTTCCATCATCCGCACACTGCATACTCGCTTCTGTGAGCAGCGCCTGGACGGAAACCTCGGTCTTCAGTGTGAGATCACCTGGGACGGCAGAGGAGGCAGACTCTGGGAGCAGCTGTTTCCAGCTCTGCGCTCTCTCAGGGCCAAAGCTACAGCTCCAGATATTCTCATTATTCACCTGGGAGGGAACAGTTTGTGTCGGGTGGGCCGCAACCGCCTCGATTTTCTTCGGGAAATAAAGAGTGACCTGACCGAAGTCTTACAAATGTTTCCCAGAACCAGGCTGGTGTTTTCTGGCATTTTACCCCGTCTAAATTGGAGAGGACAGACTGGCAGGACTGGCTATGGCATTGAACGAAGCCGGCGGTGGATCAACGGCGCCATGTCTGGCTTCTTGGCAGAGAGGCAGATGCGCTGCATTCACCACAGAAACATCGGCTTGTTCCATCTGTGCAGAGACGGAGTCCACCTGAGACCAGAGGGAAACCAGCTTCTGCCGAGCAACCTCCGAGAAGCTCTGCAGGTGGAACTCAGAAGATGAAGCAACAAATGTCCTTTTAAGGGCAGCAACAATGGCTCTTTTAAGAGCCACATTCACTCATTCAAATAAAAAGCATTTTCCAAGTGTGTGAAATTCGTTGTTCCTCACCTTACTTGATGTCAGGTTTCAGATGACTTGTTTTTAAATAAAAATGTCGATTCCTCTTATCCATTCCTTTGTAAGCATTTCAATATAACTTTCAAACCATTTAAGAATCGATGCGCTGTTTTCTGTGCTGACCACAATCCAAAACGTGCCATAAAGCAGCGGTTCTCAAACTTTTTTGTTTTGGTTTATTTATATAAAGACACAGAGAATATTACTTGCCTTACCTGATTAGAATTATAAAAAAAATAACTAGGGAATCACTAAAACGAGAGAATTATTCTTATTTGATGATACTCTCAAAACATTCCACAACAAATCCTTGAAATTGAATGATATTCAGAACAGAACACGTAATAAAAAAACGCTCTCTTTACAATCAAAATGTTTTTACATTTGCGATGTATTTGGATGCTAAACTATTCTTTATTATAGGCTTTGTACTTTACTCACGCTCCAATACCGACGTAGAAAATCATCCGCTTTACATGCTAAAAATATGCTTGGAAACATCACAGTGGAGCGGTGCTTACTGTGAATGATACTGAATTGTACTACTGACTATTTAAACTAGGGCTGGGCGATATGGCAAAATATATTATCACGATATTTTTTTCCATATTGATCGATATCGATATTTGTTACGATATATAATTTAATAATGCTGCCCGTTTGAAAAGTATACTGATAATGATGCCTGAAGAAACCAGAAGGTTCAATAGTTGAACTATATAGTTTATTAACATAAATAAATAACAATGCAAACATTTAACTGTGCAAACATGGATTGGTTGAGAATATATTTTGTTATAAAAGAATATTGATAAACTTTAAATCTAAATGTTAACATTTTACTTTTAGCAAACATGCTTTATCTGCCTTGACAAAACAATGCAAGTTAGCTTGCCTTGTAACTGATTATAAAATATCAAACTAAAAGCTGTGACTACAGTACTATCACATCAAATTTCTTTAGTAGGGCAGCAAACATTTCAAAATGTTTGCAGAGGTACAACCAAGACAACAAATGTAAACAAGTGAACCACAAAGTCCCTGGCAGATTTAAGTACTTAACTGTCAGATAAATAAAATATTAATTGTGTACTGGTTTTAAATATCTCAAATGTTTTAGAGGTAGCAATCTGAGTAAAAAGTGCAAAATGTAAACATTGTAAACCAGTCACTATGCTACACCTTTTAGGTAGTGCTCATGTAACCCTAATTACCCTATTATAGGTTTTTTGCCAGAAAGACTAGTCTGCAAAACTTTTGGACGGAGTAACATTAACATGGGCCCGCATTTTCATACTCTCGGTGTGGTCGCTGGGATGGTACCTTTTCAGGTGACCGAAAAGGTTTTATTTGTTGTGTTTCCGTCTTGGTTATCACCGACCGACGGCATATTTCGCAGACCGCCTTTATTTGCGCGTCGTCGCTTTCAGATATCCAAACCACTTCCATATAATTGACGCCTTGTTACCTTTTTTGTCAACAATTTCCTCAGCTTTGGAAGATAGTTCGAGTTCGTCGTTTCCACTCATTTTTCTTTACACTCACTTTCTTCACTGCCGGTAGCTCAAACAGTGCTCTGCTAGCAAATGGGCGTGTACTTAGACGCACAAGCCAAAATCTGCGTTCTGACTGGCTGTTGTCCGTTTATTTCTGCTTTGTAATAGGCTGTTAGGTCTATCCATATCGAGTAAACATGTCAAAAGTTTATCATCGTAGTCTAAATAAATATTATCGCGATGCCATATCGAGATCGTTTTATCGCCCAGCCCTAATTTAAACAGAGTAATTTTTATATGTTAGGTTTACTATTTTATTATTATATTTTATTGCGGATATAATGAACAGGCTGCGATGTCAAGATTGCAATGATGGAGTGTGTGTGTGTGTGTATTTGTAACCTTAAGTAATCATGGTTTATTTATTCATTTATTTATTCATTTGTTCTTTTATTTATTTATTATTTAACATGCATGTGTGCATTATTAAAAGTACCATTGCAGCAACGAGAACGGGTCTGAGCCAAATTATGTTAAAGATGTGTTCTGGTGACTGGCGTGTTTTTAAACCAATCAGATAAGAGTAAATCGAGAGTTAGCGATTAGCTCATCTGATTGGCTACATGAAGAAGGTGGACCCGCCCTCCACTTCGCGACTCCGTTGGAACTACGTCATTTCAACAACAAATGGTAGATTTATCAGAAAATTAATCAGAAAGAAAATCAATCGCAAAGATCGCAAAACAATAATTATAAAAGTGGTTGTTTGCTGCCATTTTTTTGTTTTCTTAAAAATGTAAAACACAAGCATATATGTTTTATCACAGGTTTACAATAAAAATAAGAGTGTGATTTCAAAGCATTTTGAAATTTGATCATCATTCTCGGACGTTTTGATACGCTCGGATCGATCAGCCCATCCCTACTTTCTTTAGACATATGTTTCATGTGTTGGTTTTAATAAAGACTCGGAGTACTCATAAAACTCACAGAACGAAATATGCGTCACACTTTACTGCGTTCTCAACAACATGTACAAGTCTTCTTCATACGTTAAAACAACGAGAATACAGAAAATAGGCTTAGAACTCCACCTAGTGGTTATATTATAGAATTAAAGGAGAAATTACATGAGACAGCTTTATAACTGAAATGGCTTTAACTGAAATAGACTAAAGTTTAATATAACTATTCTGATAAGTGTATATTTCCAACATCATGTTTGTGTTATCAGTTTCTGTAAGTTTTTGTGACGTGTTTCAGAAAGATAATGGCTTAGACAGAGCAATAGTTTATTTTCATCTTAACCGGACATTAAAGTTGATCACTGCAATAATTCATAATTCAATATATTGATACCCGATTTCTTTATCAACTGTTTGTTCAATTGAGACATAAGGGGTGATTTCAAAGCATTTTGAAAGTGACACACTTCCTTCTGCCAGTTGGTGGCGCTATAACTTTGACTCACAGTAGTCACATCCATGTGACACACTGCTGAAGTTTCATCGAGATCAGTTAATATATGCAAAAGTTATAACACACTTCCTTGCTTTTATGCTTCCTTTGTGTGCTTTTTGAGCTTCAAAGTTCATTTGCAATGTGTTCCACATTCAAACCAAAATATCTGACTCTAGGTCAAAGTATGAAACCAATACCCCACTTTTGTCTGAAGGTGGCGCTACTGAGCCCCTGCACCAGGCATCAAAAAGAAAATTCAAGTTTGAAGAGCTGCCACAACAACAGTATTTAAGATATCAATAATCCTTTCACACGTCTACATCTGCCGGTGTTTACATTATACACATAAAGTTTGAAGTAAATCGTGTAACAATAAGTGGGTGATTTTAAAGCATTTTGAAAGTGACACACTTCCTTCTGCCAGTTGGTGGCGCTATAACTTTGACTCACAATAGTCACATCCATGCGATCGGCCTCTTACAGCGAACACACGCTGAAGTTTCATCGAGATCAATTAATGTATGCAGAAGTTATAACACTCTGACTGTTTCTCGTTCTCGCCATCATTTCGTTTCTCGCCACGGCCAAACCGTTAGAGATATCAAAAATCTGCCGGCAATTTTTCATGCTCAATGTCTTGACATCATGCTGACCGAGTTTGGTGGCGATTGGTGGAATTCTCTGGGAGGAGTATTCCAAATTCCATTGCGTGCGTTTTCAAACAACCCTAAATAGACGGTTTCCTGTTGGTCTGGGGTAAAAAGTAAAAGTATGAAGGATATATGAAACGATGAGATCTATATGTGTACCCAGTTTCATATTATTACATGCAAGCGTGTTTGAGTTATAGACCAAGTTTTCGGACCCTGTTCCAGGGGGCTGTCGAGCCCCCTGCCACGCCCGGTACCAGCTTCAGCCCGGCCCTAATGACCGCAGGTTCTGACCCGTGTGCAAAGTTTCAAGAGTTTTTGAGCATGTTAAGAGCCCCAAAAGTGCCCCGTAAGTCGTAAAAAAAAAATAATAATAATAATAATAATAATAGCTGCGAAAGCATAGCCGCATGGCTGGGCCCAATGCCGAGTGGCACCTGCCACCCCTGGGCCTTTAGGGTCGCCGCAAGCACGACGGGCAATAACGTAAGCTCAGCTTCGACCGTCGAGAAGATGTGTGCAAATTCCAAGAAATCCACATTCAAACCAAAATATCTGACTTTCTGTTGGTCTGTTTGTTCACTTGAGACATAAGGGGTGATTTAAAAGCATTTTGAAAGTGACACACTTCCTTCTGCCAGTTGGTGGCGCTATAACTGACTCACAATAGCAACATCCATGCGATCGGCCTCTTACAGCGAACACACTGCTGAAGTTTCGTCGAGATCAATTAATGTATGCAGAAGTTATAACAGACTTCCTGTTTGTCTTACTGCCTTCTGCCAGTTATTATAGGCTTTGTACTTTACTCACGCTCCAATACCGACGTAGAAAATCATCCTCTTTACATGCTAAAAATATGCTTGGAAACATCACAGTGGAGCGGTGCTTACTGTGAATGATACTGAATTGTACTACTGACTATTTAAACAGAGTAATTTTTATATGGTAGGTTTACTATTTTATTATTATATTTTATTACGGCTATAATGAACAGGCTGCAATGTCAAGATTGCAATGATGGAGTGTGTGTGTGTGTGTATTTGTAACCTTAAAGGGGTCATATAATGCCATTTTTGTACAAGTTAATATGAATCTTTAGGGTCTAAATGAAAACTTTGTAATATACTTTTATTAAAAATTCTCATTAGTATTTTAAGAAAACACTAATTTTAACTGCTCAAAAACAGCTCCGCTTTCAGCACGCCGTTTCAGTGCATATGACTTTAAATGATAATGAGGTTTGGTCACCCGCCCCTCCCTCCGTTCTGGGGAATTCTAGTCTTGAATCATATGCATTTGCAAGATGTAAACAGTATTTTGCCAGTATTGTGTTACCATTCATCTTCATGCAGTTATAACTGTTTTTTTGACATTACTTCTTAATCAGTAACATACAAGTAAACCAGGTGTAACTTAGTGTTACCATGTTAACTGTAACACCTGCGTACACAGTTTTTAATAACACAATAACCATAACGCGTTGTTCATTATAAACGTGGGATTATGAATTATATTGAGAACGTCGTAACGTTATGGAAAACATGCCGTAATGTACCCTGAGTGTAAACATTAGCCACATGCAGTTTAGCGTTGTTTTGGTTAAACTCACCTCTGAATGCCGCTTTACCTGCAGTTGAGCGTTGTTAAACTCACCGATGAATGGGGTTGTACACCACAATGAGCGTTGTTAAACTCACCGATGAATGCGGTTGCCTATGAACGCGCTAAACCTTTGCTGAGAGGGCACTTTGATATCAGATTGTGAGGGTTTTTAAACATAAAAAACTGTTGGAGGGCCAGATAAAGATGATCTGGGGCCACCATTATACTAGCCCTGCCATAGATCATTTATTGTAGCCTATTCCTTTTTATTTTTATTTATTGCAGTCTCGACCCATTCGCAGCAGACCATTGCAGTGAGCTTACCCAAGACGTCAAATTTCAACGCTACAGGCTCCGGTTCAGAGATATATAGAAGTCTATCGGACTACCCTGCACGTTATGTTTGCTCTCCTGATCACAACAGAAGTGAGCGTAGATAGTGACGTGTGCAAAACTGTCCCAATTCTGCTTTTCACAGCTCGGGCCCTTACGCACTTACTCCGCTAAGTGCACTTTCAACAAGTGTCCACTTCGAGGAAGGCCTTAGGGCATAGTGTGCATATTGGGACAGGGCCTTCCTGTTTTCGGTCGAAGTCCACAGTAGTCGATTGTCGAGTTAACGCTAGCGATCATTGGTAACTAAGCAATTCAAGAGAACGCGCCCATTTAAGTCAATAGGGTGCAACAGAGTTCTCAACAGAAAATATCACTCTAATCACCCTTTTGCTAATGAAAAAATAATAATCTATAAACAAAGTCGTAACAGCTAAAATAATTTTAGCTCAAATTTATTTATTTGCTAAAATAAAACATTTACTTACTTTCACATGTTTCATTAAGTCCTCGGCAGTTGCATGACCCATGAACTGGGATCCCAGGTATCTTGACTGCACCTGCCCGCCCTCCCAAAAACGTACGTGCAGGTCCAGCTGTTTCGCTTTGGTGGTGCGATTAAGACTTTCGTCGAACATCAGCACGTAACGGTCCCGTGATTTTGGAAATTAGTCATCATCCGCTATTCCAAAGCGCTAATGGCTGATGGCTGTCGTTTGCTGGAGACCCTTCACAGCAGTTAGATGTTTTTCACTTTTTGAATGAGACTCCAGCCCCGTACACCCAACATTCCCAATTTAATAGCTTTCTTGCATAAGCAGTAGGCTTCAAATGCGTTATTTGCAACTGGCTTTAACCAAGCACGAAATTCAGATTTTTCAAGCCAAGTATCGCTAAACTTGCACTTCCTCATAGCTGAATAAAATCCGCTTAACGTCTTTCTGTGGTATCCGAGAGACTCAGCCAATAACACGGAAGCTCAAAGCTGATTGGCTGTTGCATGTTGGTCTATTTTGTAGTCATAATACAGCTAATTATATTTGGACTAGCTAAATAAGAAACTACAACACCACGGAATTAAAAAAAAACATTCCAAAGCGCTATGGAGCATTTAAATGAGATTTACATGGACGTAGGAAAATTAAGACCTGTTAAAAATTATTTAAGACCTAGAACACAATACTTCAGCAAATTTAAGACTTTTTAAGGCCTTAAATTGTGATTTTGAAATTTTAGACTTTTTAAGACTTTTTAAGACCCCGTGAAACCCTGTTCTGAGTAAAATCACCAAAGCAATGACGCTCACGACTCCCGTTGAAGTATCCAGCATCTCTAAGGTCTGCAAATAACTCCATCCAGAACTGAGACGTATATACATTTTTAAGAGTCCTCAAGCTGATGTTTACACCGTGTACAGCGTCACGAGTGGCCCTCGTTAAAATATTGAACGCAATGATGCAGTATGTCTTGTTTTTCCGTCTGGTCCGCGTCTTTTAAAAACTCCAAACACCGTTCTCAACAGTCAACACGTACAAGTCTTCTTCTTACGTTAAAACAACGAGAATACAGAAAATGTGCTTAGACCTCCACCTAGTGGTTATATTATAGAATTAAAGGAGAAATTACATATGAGACAGCTTTATAACTGAAATGGCTTTAACTGAAATAGACAAGTTTAATATAACTATTCTGATAAGTGTATATTTCCAACATCATGTTTGTGTTATCCGTTTCTGTAAGTTTTTGTGACGTGTTTCAGAAAGATAATCGCTTAGACAGAGTAATAGTTTATTTTCATCTTAACCGGACATCACAGTTGATCACTGCAATAATTCATAATTCAATATATTGATACCGATTTCTTTATCAACTGTTTGTTCAATTGAGACATAAGGGGTGATTTCAAAGCATTTTGAAAGTGACACACTTCCTTCTGCCAGTTGGTGGCGCTATAACTTTGACTCACAATAGTCACATCCACGCGACCGGCCTCTTCCAGTGAAGAAACTGCTGAAGTTTCATCGAGATCAAGTAATGTATGCAGAAGTTATAACACACTTCCTTGCTGTTTAAGCTGCATTTATGTGCTTTTTTGAGCTTCAAAGTTCTTGTGCAATGTGTTCCACATTCAAACCAAAATATCTGACTGTAGGTCAAAGTATGAAACCAATACCCCACTTTTGTCTGAAGGTGGCGCTACTGAGCCCCTGCACCAGGCATCAAAAAAGAAAATTCAAGTTTGAAGAGCTGCCACGACAACAGTATTTAAGATATCAATAATCCTTTCACACGTCTACATCTGCCGGTGTTTACATTATACACATAAAGTTTGAAGTAAATCGTGTAACAATAAGTGGGTGATTTTAAAGCATTTTGAAAGTGACACACTTCCTTCTGCCAGTTGGTGGCGCTATAACTTTGACTCACAATAGTCACATCCATGCGATCGGCCTCTTACAGCTGAACACACCGCTGAAGTTTCATCGAGATCAATTAATGTATGCAGAAGTTATAACACTCTGACTGTTTCTCGTTCTCGCCATCATTTCGTTTCCTCGCCACGGCCAAACCGTTAGAGATATCAAAAATCTGCCGGCAATTTTTCATGCTCAATGTCTTGACATCATGCTGACCGAGTTTGGTGGCGATTGGTGGAATTCTCTGGGAGGAGTATTCCAAATTCCATTGCGTACGCTTTTCAAACAACCCTAAATAGACGGTTTCCTGTTGGTCTGGGGTAAAAAGTAAAAGTATGAAGGATATATGAAACGATGAGATCTATATGTGTACCGAGTTTCATATTATTACATGCAAGCAGTGTTTGAGTTATAGACCAAGTTTTCGGACCCTGTTCCAGGGGCGCTGTCGAGCCCCCTGCCACGCCCGGTACCAGCTTCAGCCCGGCCCTAATGACCGCAGGTTCTGACCCGTGTGCAAAGTTTCAAGAGTTTTTGAGCATGTTAAGAGCCCCAAAAGTGCCCCGTAAGTCGTAAAAAAAAAATAATAATAATAATAATAATTAAAGCTGCGAGCAGCGATGACGGGCCCAAGCCGGTGGCACCGCCACCCTGGGCCTTTAGGGTCGCCAGCGCACGACGGGCAATAACGTAAGCTCGCTCGACCGTCGAGAAGATGTGTGCAAATTCCAAGAAATCCACATTCAAACCAAAATATCTGACTTTCTGTTGGTCTGTTTGTTCACTTGAGACATAAGGGGTGATTTAAAAGCATTTTGAAAGTGACACACTTCCTTCTGCCAGTTGGTGGCGCTATAACTGACTCACAATAGCAACATCCATGCGATCGGCCTCTTACAGCGAACACACTGCTGAAGTTTCAGTCGAGATCAATTAATGTATGCAGAAGTTATAACAGACTTCCTGTTTCTCTTACTGCCTTCTGCCAGTTATTATAGGCTTTGTACTTTACTCACGCTCCAATACCGATGTAGAAAATCATCCTCTTTACATGCGTAAAAATATGCTTGGAAACATCACAGTGGAGCGGTGCTTACTGTGAATGATACTGAATTGTACTACTGACTATTTAAACAGAGTAATTTTTATATGGTAGGTTTACTATTTTATTATTATATTTTATTGCGGCTATAATGAACAGGCTGCAATGTCAAGATTGCAATGATGGAGTGTGTGTGTGTGTGTGTATTTGTAACCTTAAAGGGGTCATATAATGCCATTTTTGTACAAGTTAATATGAATCTTTAGGGTCTAAATGAAAACTTTGTAATATACTTTTATTAAAAATTCTCATTAGTATTTTAAGAAAACACTAATTTTAACTGCTCAAAAACAGCTCCGTTTTCAGCACGCCGTTTCAGTGCATATGACTTTAAATGATAATGAGGTTTGGTCACCCGCCCCTCCCTCCGTTCTGGGGAATTGTAGTCTTGAATCATATGCATTTGCAAGATGTAAACAGTATTTTGCCAGTATTGTGTTACCATTCATCTTCATGCAGTTATAACTGTTTTTTTGACATTACTTCTTAATCAGTAACATACAAGTAAACCAGGTGTAACTTAGTGTTACCATGTTAACTGTAACACCTGCGTACACAGTTTTTAATAACACAATAACCATAACGCGTTGTTCATTATAAGCGTGGGATTATGAATTATATTGAGAACGTCGTAACGTTATGGAAAACATGCCGTAATGTACCCTGAGTGTAAACATTAGCCACATGCAGTTTAGCGTTGTTTTGGTTAAACTCACCTCTGAATGCTGCTTTACCTGCAGTTGAGCGTTGTTAAACTCACCGATGAATGGGGTTGTACACCACAATGAGCGTTGTTAAACTCACCGATGAATGCGGTTGCCTATGAACGCGCTAAACCTTTGCTGAGAGGGCACTTTGATATCAGATTGTGAGGGTTTTTAAACATAAAAAAACTGTTGGAGGGCCAGATAAAGATGATCTGGGGCCACCATTATACTAGCCCTGCCATAGATCATTTATTGTAGCCTATTCCTTTTATTTTTATTTATTGCAGTCTCGACCCATTCGCAGCAGACTCTGGAGCCCATTACTTGAAAAGCAGGCGAAAAGCGTGCGTGCAGGTCCAGCTGTTTCGTTTTGGTGGTGCGATTAAGACTTTCGTCGAACATCACCACGAACGGTCCCGTGATTTTGGAAATTAGTCATCATCCGCTATTCCAAAGCCGTAATGGCTGATGGCTGTCGTTTGCTGGAGACCCTTCACAGCAGTTAGATGTTTTTCACTTTTTGAATGAGACTCCAGCGCCCGTACACCCAACATTCCCAATTTAATAGCTTTCTTGCATAAGCAGTAGGCTTCAAATGCGTTATTTGCAACTGGCTTTAACCAAGCACGAAATTCAGATTTTTCAAGCCAAGTATCGCTAAACTTGCACTTCCTCATAGCTGAATAAAATCCGTTTAACGTCTTTCTGTGGTATCCGAGGACTCGCGCCAATAACACGAAAGCTCAAAGCTGATTGGCTGTTGCATGTTGGTCTATTTTGTAGTCATAATACAGCGAATTATATTTGGACTAGCTGAAATAAGAAACTACAACACCACGGAATTAAAAAAAAAACATTCCAAAGCTGCGTGGAGCATTTAAATGAGATTTACATGGACGTAGGAAAATTAAGACCTGTTAAAAATTATTTAAGACCTAGAACACAATACTTCAGCAAATTTAAGACTTTTTAAGGCCTTAAATTGTGATTTTGAAATTTTAGACTTTTAAGACTTTTTAAGACCCCGTGGAAACCCTGTTCTGAGTAAAATCACCAAAGCAATGACGCTCACGACTCCGCTGAAGTATCCAGCATCTCTGAGGTCTGCAATTTTTCATGCTCAATGTCTTGACATCATGCTGACCGAGTTTGGTGGCGATTGGTGGAATTGTCTGGGAGGAGTATTCCAAATTCCATTGCGTGTGTTTTCAAACAACCCTAAATAGACGGTTTCCTGTTGGTCTGGGGTAAAAAGTAAAAGTATGAAGGATATATGAAACGAGGAGATCTATATGTGTACCGAAGTTTCATATTATTACATGCAAGCGTGTTTGAGTTATAGACCAAGTTTTCGGACCCTGTTCCAGGGGCGCTGTCGAGCCGCCCTGCCACGCCCGGTACCAGCTTCAGCCCGGCCCTAATGACCACAGGTTCTGACCCGTGTGCAAAGTTTCAAGAGTTTTTGAGCATGTTAAGAGCCCCAAAAGTGCCCCGTAAGTCGTAAAAAAAATAATAATAATAATAATAAATATAGCTGCGAGCAGCGATGGCGGGCCCAAGCCGGTGGCACCGCCACCCCCGTGCCTTTAGGGTCGCTGTGCACGATGGGCAATAACGTAACCTCGCTTTGACCGTCGAGAAGACGTGTGCTGTAGAGCTCGCATCAGCGTGGGCTCTGCAAAAGTTCGCATGGAGGGCACATATCAAACACAAAATATGCGTGAGCACCCTTCCGATACCTAAAATGAAAAATTAGACACCCTACGGTCTCATGGAGTTAATGGACACATGAAATAAGTACACAAGACTGAAAATTCATATGAAGTGTGCCATTTGAGACAGGGACAGTGCCTAGGACCGTGAACCACAATAGTCACATCTATGAGGTAATTCAAATGTAGAATAATTTTTGATGTCATAGGTCAATATCTTTTGCAGCACTTAAACGTGTTAATCCAGAAGGCCAGTATTTATCCGGAGGTCTCTGTTCAGGTTTATTAATGTAATTATAATTTACGCACTGCTGAAGTTTCATCGAGATCAGTTAATGTATGCAGAAGTTATAACACACTTCCTTGCTTTTATGCTGCCTTTATGTGCTTTTTGGAGCTTCAAAGTTCATTTGCAATGTGTTCCACATTCAAACCAAAATATCTGACTTTCTGTTGGTCTGTTTGTTCACTTGAGACATAAGAGGGTGATTTCAAAGCATTTTGAAAGTGACACACTTCCTTCTGCCAGTTGGTGGCGCTATAACTTTGACTCACAGTAGTCACATCCATGCGACCGGCCTCTTCCCGCAAACACACTGCTGAAGTTTCATCGAGATCAGTTAATGTATGCAGAAGTTATAACACACTCCCTTCTTTTATGTTACTTTTGATGTGCTTTTTGGAGCTTCAAAGTTAATTTGAAATGTGTTCCACATTCAAACCAAAATATCTGATTTTCTGTTGGTCTGTTTGTTCACTTGAGACATAAGAGGGTGATTTCAAAGCATTTTGAAAGTGACACACTTCCTTCTGCCAGTTGGTGGCGCTATAACTTTGACTCACAGTAGTCACATCCATGCGACCGGCCTCTTCCCACAAACACACTGCTGAAGTTTCATCGAGATCAGTTAATGTATGCAGAAGTTATAACACACTCCCTTCTTTTATGTTACTTTTGATGTGCTTTTTGGAGCTTCAAAGTTAATTTGAAATGTGTTCCACATTCAAACCAAAATATCTGACTTTCTGTTGGTCTGAGCTAATGACTGTAAATTAGAAAGTTGTTCGGCCCGACGAGATCTAGAAGTGTTCGAAGTTTCATATTATTACATGCAAGCATGTTTGATATATGGACAAGTGTTTGAATCCCATTCCAGGTGTCGCTGTCGAGCCCTCTGCCACGCCGGGTACCAGATTCAGCCCGGCCCTGATGGCCGCGGGTTCTGACCTGTGTGCAAAGTTTCAAGAGTTCTCGAGCATGTTAAGGGCCCCAAAAGTCCCAGAAACCTTGAAAAACAATCAAACAATCAAAAAGCAAATCTAAACCCAACAGAGAACCCCCCTCCCTCCCCACACACACACACACACACAAAAAAAATTTGGCAGGCCCATTCTGTCTGTCAGACAGAGAGACACTGAGAGAAAAAACACAGAAAGGGAGGAGGAGGGGTCACTCAGAAAGAGAAAATTTTTAAGAAATCCACATTCAAACCACAATATCTGACTTTCTGTTGGTCGGAGCTAATGACTGTAAATTAGAAAGTTGTTCGACTCGACGAGAACAATATACACGCCGAGTTTTGTAACTGTAGATAGAACTAACTAAGTTATAACACACTTCATGTGTCCTTTTTAGTCATAAATCAATTTCCTCGCCACGGCCAAACCGTTCGAGATATCAAAAATCCGTCCGGAATGTAGCATCCTCAATGTCTTGACTTCATGCCGACCGAGTTTGGTGGCGATTGGATTCATTCTCTAGGCGGAATATATATAATTCCAGAGCACGTGTTTCCAAACAACCCATAATAGCCGACTTCCTGTTGGGCTGGCGTAAAACTTAGAGCACGAAAGTTGTTCGGCCCGACGAGACCTACAAGTGTACCGAGTTTCATATCATTACATGCAAGCATGTTTGATATAT
Organism: Xyrauchen texanus; assembly: GCF_025860055.1. NCBI lineage: Eukaryota > Metazoa > Chordata > Actinopteri > Cypriniformes > Catostomidae > Xyrauchen > Xyrauchen texanus. Next base: position 24,955 of record NW_026266236.1, read on the forward strand.
GGACAAGTGTTTGAATCCCATTCCAGGGGGCGCTGTCGAGCCCCCCTGCCACGCCCGGGTACCATCTTCGGTCCGACCCTGATGGCCGTGGGTTCCGACCCGTGTGCAAAGTTTCAAGAGTTTTCGAGCACGTTAAGGGCCCCAAAACCTTGAAAAACAAAAATAAAAGCATTTTCACTCCTCAGCAAAATCAGCACCCTCCCCCCAGACACAGAGAGACGTAGGGTCAGTGAGAGAGGGAGAGAAAATTCTCCAAAACATCCACATTCAAACCACAATATCTGACTTTCTGTTGGTCTGAGCTAATGACTGTAAATTAGAAAGTTGTCCGGCTCGATGAGAACAATATAATTCCTGAGTTTTGTGACTGTGGGTCAAAGTGTAAAGCAACCCCCACTTTTGTCAAAAGGTGGCGCTACTGAGCCCCTGCACCACGCCCGTTTCTGAAACTTTGCACATGTGTACTGGCTAATAAATGTGATGTGTCTGTCGAGTTTCATGCAATTTCAAGTATGCTAAGAGTCTCAAAAGCATCAAAAAGAATATTCGAGTTTGAAGCGTTGCCGCGGCGACAGTATCGAAGATATCAATAATCCTTTCACATGTCTACATCTGCCGTGTGTTTACATTATACACCTAAAGTTTTAAGTAAATCGGGTAAAAATAAGTGGGTGATTTCAAAGCATTTTGAAAGTGACACACTTCCTTCTGCCAGTTGGTGGCGCTATAACTTTGACTGACAATAGTCACATCCATGCGATCGGCTTCTTCCAGCGATCACGCTGCTGCGGTTTCATGGAGATCAATTAATATATGCAGAAGTTATAACACACTTCCTGTTTCTCTTTTCGCGCCATCATTTCGTTTCTCGCCACGGCCAAACCGTTAGAGATATCAAAAATCTGCCGGCAATTTTTCATGCTCAATGTCTTGACATCATACTGACCGAGTTTGGTGGCGATTGGTGGAATTCTCTGGGAGGAGTATTCCAAATTCCATTGCGTGCGTTTTTCAAACAACCCTAAATAGACGGTTTCCTGTTGGTCTGGGGTAAAAAGTAAAAGTATGAAGGATATATGAAACGATGAGATCTATACGTGCACCGAGTTTCATATTATTACATGCAAGCGTGTTTGAGTTATAGACCAAGTTTTCGGACCCTGTTCCAGGGGGCGCTGTCGAGCCCCCCTGCCACGCCCGGGTACCAGCTTCAGCCCGGCCCTGATGGCCGCGGGTTCTGACCCGTGTGCAAAGTTTCAAGAGTTTTTGAGCACGTTAAGAGCCCCAAAAGTGCCCCAATAGTCGTAAAAAAAATAATAATAAATATAGCTGCAAGCAGCGATGGCGGGCCCAAGCCGGTGGCACCGCCACCCCCGTGCCTTTAGGGTCGCTGTGCACGATGGGCAATAACGTAACCTCGCTTTGACCGTCGAGAAGACGTGTGCTGTAGAGCTCGCATCAGCGTGGGCTCTGCAAAAGTGCGCATGGAGGGCACATATCAACCACAAAGTATGCGTGAGCACCCTTCCGATACCTAAAATGAAAAATGAGACACCCGGTCTCATGGAGTTAATGGACACACGAAATAAGTACACAAGACTGAAAATTCATATGAAGTGTGCCATTTGGGACAGGGCCTATGACCGTGAACCACAATAGTCACATCTATGAGGTAATTCAAATGTAGAATAATTTTTGATGTCATAGGTCAATATCTTTTGCAGCACTTAAACGTGTTAATCCAGAAGGCCAGTATTTATCCGGAGGTCTCTGAACAGGTTTATTAATGTAATTATAATTTACGCAGTGCTGAAGTTTCATCGAGATCAGTTAATGTATGCAGAAGTTATAACACACTTCCTTGCTTTTATGCTGCCTTTATGTGCTTTTTGGAGCTTCAAAGTTCATTTGCAATGTGTTCCACATTCAAACCAAAATATCTGACTTTCTGTTGGTCTGTTTGTTCACTTGAGAAATAAGAAGGTGATTTCAAAGCTTTTTGAAAGTGACACACTTCCTTCTGCCAGTTGGTGGCGCTATAACTTTGACTCACAATAGTCACATCCATGTGACACACTGCTGAAGTTTCATCGAGATCAGTTAATGTATGCAGAAGTTATAACACACTTCCTTGCTTTAATGCTACCTTTATGTGCTTTTTGGAGCTTCAAAGTTCATTTGCTATGTGTTCCACATTCAAACCAAAATATCTGACTGTCTGTTGGTCGGAGCTAATGACTGTAAATTAGAAAGTTGTTCGGCTCGACGAGAACAATATGCACGCCGAGTTTTGTAACTGTAGATAGAACTAACTAAGTTATAACACACTTTGTGTCCTTTTTAGTCATAAATTCTTTTCCTCGCCACGGCCAAAACGTTCGAGATATCAAACATCCGTCCGCAATGTAGCATCCTCAATGTCTTGACTTCATGCTGACCGAGTTTGGTGGCGATTGGATTAATTCTCTATGAGGAATATATATAAATCCAGAGCATGTGTTTCCAAACAACCCATAATAGCCGACTTCCTGTTGGGCTGGCGTAAAACTTAGAGCACGAAAGTTGTTCGCCCGATGAGATCTAGAAGTGTACCGAGTTTCATATTATTACATGCAAGCATGTTTGATATATGGACAAGTGTTCGAATCCCATTCCAGGTGTCGCTGTCGAGCCCCCTGCCACACCCGGTACCAGCTTCAGCCCGGCCCTGATGGCCGCGGGTTCTGACCCTTGTGCAAAGTTTCAAGAGTTTTCGAGCACGTTAAGGGCCCCAAAAGTCCCAGAAACCTTGAAAAACAATCAAACAATCAAAAAGCAAATCTCACCCAACAGAGAACCCCCCTCCCTCCCCCACACACACACACACAAAAAATTTGGCAGGGCCATTCTGTCTGTCAGAGAGACACAGAGAGAAAAAACACTGAACGGGAGGGGTCACTCAGAGAGAGAAAAATGTAAAGAAATCCACATTCAAACCACAATATCTGACTTTCTGTTGGTCGGAGCTAATGACTGTAAATTAGAAAGTTGTTCGGCTTGATGAGAACAATATACACGCCGAGTTTTGTAACTGTAGATAGAACTAACTAAGTTATAACACACTTCATGTGTCCATTTTTAGTCCTAAATCAATTTCCTCGCCACGGCCAAACCGTTCGAGATATCAAAAATCCGTCCGAATGTAGCATCCTTAATGTCTTGATTTCATGCCGACCGAGTTTGGTGATTGATTCTCTAGGAAATATATATTCCAGAGCATGTTTCAAACAACCCATAATAGCTTCCTGTTGGCTGCAAACTTAGAGCACGTTGTTGCCCGATGAGATCTACAAGTGTACGAGTTCATATCATTACATGCAGCATGTTTGATATATGGACAAGTGTTGATCCCATTCCAGGGGCTGTCGAGCCCCTGCCACCGGTACCATCTTGTCCGACCTGATGGCGGGTTCACCGTGTAAGTTTCAAAGTTTTGAACTAGGGCCCCAAAACCTTGAAAAACAAAAATAAAAGCATTTTCACTCTTCAGCAAAATCAGCACCCTCCCCACAGACACAGAGAGACGTAGGGTCAGTGAGAGAGGGAGAGAAAATTCTCCAAAACATCCACATTCAAACCAAAATAGCTGACTTTCTGTTGGTCTGAGCTAATGACTGTAAATTAGAAAGTTGTCCGGCTCGATGAGAACAATATAATTACTGAGTTTTGTGACTGTGGGTCAAAGTGTAAAGCAACCCCCCCACTTTTGTCAAAAGGTGGCGCTACTGAGCCCCTGCACCACGCCCATTTCTGAAACTTTGCAAATGTCTACTGGCTAATAAATGTGATGTGTCTGTTGAGTTTCATGCAATTTCAAGTATGCTAAGAGTCTCAAAAGCATCAAAAAAGAATATTCAAGTTTGAAGCGTTGCCGCGGCGACAGTATCCAAGATATCAATAATCCTTTCACATGTCTACATCTACCGTGTGTTTACATTATACACCTAAAGTTTTAAGTAAATCGGGTAAAAATAAGAGTGTGATTTCAAAGCATTTTGAAAGTGACACACTTCATTCTGCCAGTTGGTGGCGCTATAACTTTGACTCACAATATTCACATCCATGCGATCGGCCTCTTACAGCGAACACACTGCTGAAGTTTCATCGAGATCAATTAATGTATGCAGAAGTTATAACACACTTCCTGTTTCTCTTTTCTCGCCATCATTTCGTTTCCTCGCCAAGGCCAAACCGTTCGAGATATCAAAAATCCGCTGACCAATTTTTCATCCTCAATGTCTTGACTTCATGCTGACCGAGTTTCGTGGTGATTGGTGGAATTCTCTTGCAGGAGTATTTCACATTCCATTGCATGCGTTTTCCAAAAAACCCTAAATAGACGATTTCCTGTTGGGCTGAGGTAAAAAGTAAAAGTATGAAGGATATATGAAACGATGAGATCTATATGTGTACCAAGTTTCATATTATTACATGCAAGCGTGTTTGATTTATGGACCACGTTTTCAGACCATGTTCCAGGGGCGCTGTCGAGCCCCTGCCACACCCGGTACCAGCTTCAGCCCGGCCCTAATGGCCGCGGGTTCTGACCCGTGTGCAAAGTTTCAAGAGTTTTTGAGCACGTTAAGAGCCCCAAAAGTGCCCCAATAGTCGTAAAAAAAAATAATAATAATAATAATAATAATAATTTACGAAACAATAGGGCCTTGCCTTTCAAGGCTTGGGCCCTAATAATAATAATAATTAAAGCTGCGAGCAGCGATGACGGGCCAAGCGGTGGCACCGCCACCCTGGGCCTTTAGGGTCGCCAGCGCACGACGGGCAATAACGTAAGCTCGCTCGACCGTCGAGAAGATGTGTGCAAATTCCAAGAAATCCACATTCAAACCAAAATATCTGACTTTCTGTTGGTCTGTTTGTTCACTTGAGACATAAGGGGTGATTTAAAAGCATTTTGAAAGTGACACACTTCCTTCTGCCAGTTGGTGGCGCTATAACTGACTCACAATAGCAACATCCATGCGATCGGCCTCTTACAGCGAACACACTGCTGAAGTTTCAGTCGAGATCAATTAATGTATGCAGAAGTTATAACAGACTTCCTGTTTCTCTTACTGCCTTCTGCCAGTTATTATAGGCTTTGTACTTTACTCATGCTCCAATACCGACGTAGAAAATCATCCTCTTTACATGCTAAAAAATATGCTTGGAAACATCACAGTGGAGCGGTGCTTACTGTGAATGATACTGAATTGTACTACTGACTATTTAAACAGAGTAATTTTTATATGGTAGGTTTACTATTTTATTATTATATTTTATTGCGGCTATAATGAACAGGCTGCAATGTCAAGATTGCAATGATGGAGTGTGTGTGTGTGTGTATTTGTAACCTTAAAGGGGTCATATAATGCCATTTTTGTACAAGTTAATATGAATCTTTAGGGTCTAAATGAAAACTTTGTAATATACTTTTATTAAAAATTCTCATTAGTATTTTAAGAAAACACTAATTTTAACTGCTCAAAAACAGCTCCGTTTTCAGCACGCCGTTTCAGTGCATATGACTTTAAATGATAATGAGGTTTGGTCACCCCGCCCCTCCCTCCGTTCTGGGGGAATTCTAGTCTTGAATCATATGCATTTGCAAGATGTAAACAGTATTTTGCCAGTATTGTGTTACCATTCATCTTCATGCAGTTATAACTGTTTTTTTGACATTACTTCTTAATCAGTAACATACAAGTAAACCAGGTGTAACTTAGTGTTACCATGTTAACTGTAACACCTGCGTACACAGTTTTTAATAACACAATAACCATAACGCGTTGTTCATTATAAACGTGGGATTATGAATTATATTGAGAACGTCGTAACGTTATGGAAAACATGCCGTAATGTACCCTGAGTGTAAACATTAGCCACATGCAGTTTAGCGTTGTTTTGGTTAAACTCACCTCTGAATGCTGCTTTACCTGCAGTTGAGCGTTGTTAAACTCACCGATGAATGGGGTTGTACACCACAATGAGCGTTGTTAAACTCACCGATGAATGCGGTTGCCTATGAACGCGCTAAACCTTTGCTGAGAGGGCACTTTGATATCAGATTGTGAGGGTTTTTAAACATAAAAAAACTGTTGGAGGGCCAGATAAAGATGATCTGGGGGCCACCATTATACTAGCCCTGCCATAGATCATTTATTGTAGCCTATTCCTTTTTATTTTTATTTATTGCAGTCTCGACCCATTCGCAGCAGACCAAAAACGTACGTGCAGGTCCAGCTGTTTCGTTTTGGTGGTGCGATTAAGACTTTCGTCGAACATCAGCACGAACGGTCCCGTGATTTTGGAAATTAGTCATCATCCGCTATTCCAAAGCGCTAATGGCTGATGGCTGTAGTTTGCTGGAGACCCTTCACAGCAGTTAGATGTTTTTCACTTTTTGAATGAGACTCCAGCGCCCGTACACCCAACATTCCCAATTTAATAGCTTTCTTGCATAAGCAGTAGGCTTCAAATGCGTTATTTGCAACTGGCTTTAACCAAGCACGAAATTCAGATTTTTCAAGCCAAGTATCGCTAAACTTGCACTTCCTCATAGCTGAATAAAATCCGTTTAACGTCTTTCTGTGGTATCCGAGAGACTCGCGCCAATAACACGAAAGCTCAAAGCTGATTGGCTGTTGCATGTTGGTCTATTTTGTAGTCATAATACAGCGAATTATATTTGGACTAGCTGAAATAAGAAACTACAACACCACGGAATTAAAAAAAAAACATTCCAAAGCGCTGTGGGAGCATTTAAATGAGATTTACATGGACGTAGGAAAATTAAGACCTGTTAAAAATTATTTAAGACCTAGAACACAATACTTCAGCAAATTTAAGACTTTTTAAGGCCTTAAATTGTCATTTTGAAATTTTAGACTTTTTAAGACTTTTTAAGACCCCGTGGAAACCCTGTTTTTTTTTTTTTTTTTTTTTTGTAGAGTATTTTTTATTGTATCACCAAAGCAATGACGCTCACGACTCCCGTTGAAGTATCCAGCATCTCTAAGGTCTGCAAATAACTCCATCCAGAACTGAGACCTATATACATTTTGAAGAGTCCTCAAGCTGATGTTTACACCGTGTACAGCGTCACGAGTGGCCCTCGTTAAAATATTGAACGCAATGATGCAGTATGTCTTGTTTTTCCGTCTGGTCCGCGTCTTTTAAAAACTCCAAACACCGTTCTCAACAGTCAACACGTACAAGTCTTCTTCTTACGTTAAAACAACGAGAATACAGAAAATGTGCTTAGACCTCCACCTAGTGGTTATATTATAGAATTAAAGGAGAAATTACATATGAGACAGCTTTATAACTGAAATGGCTTTAACTGAAATAGACAAGTTTAATATAACTATTCTGATAAGTGTATATTTCCAACATCATGTTTGTGTTATCCGTTTCTGTAAGTTTTTGTGACGTGTTTCAGAAAGATAATCGCTTAGACAGAGTAATAGTTTATTTTCATCTTAACCGGACATCACAGTTGATCACTGCAATAATTCATAATTCAATATATTGATACCGATTTCTTTATCAACTGTTTGTTCAATTGAGACATAAGGGGTGATTTCAAAGCATTTTGAAAGTGACACACTTCCTTCTGTCAGTTGAAGTGACACACTTACTTCTGCCAGTTGGTGGCACTATAACTTTGACTCACAATAGTCACATCCACGCGACCGGCCTCTTCCAGTGAAGAAACTGCTGAAGTTTCATCGAGATCAAGTAATGTATGCAGAAGTTATAACACACTTCCTTGCTGTTTAAGCTGCATTTATGTGCTTTTTGAGCTTCAAAGTTCTTGTGCAATGTGTTCCACATTCAAACCAAAATATCTGACTCTAGGTCAAAGTATGAAACCAATACCCCACTTTTGTCTGAAGGTGGCGCTACTGAGCCCCTGCACCAGGCATCAAAAAGAAAATTCAAGTTTGAAGAGCTGCCACGACAACAGTATTTAAGATATCAATAATCCTTTCACATGTCTACATCTGCCGTGTGTTTACATTATACACCTAAAGTTTGAAGTAAATCGTGTAACAATAAGTGGGTGATTTTAAAGCATTTTGAAAGTGACACACTTCCTTCTGCCAGTTGGTGGCGCTATAACTTTGACTCACAATAGTCACATCCATGCGACCGGCCTCTTACAGCGAACACACGGCTGAAGTTTCATCGAGATCAATTAATGTATGCAGAAGTTATAACACTCTGACTGTTTCTCGTTCTCGCCATCATTTCGTTTCTCGCCACGGCCAAACCGTTAGAGATATCAAAAATCTGCCGGCAATTTTTCATGCTCAATGTCTTGACATCATGCTGACCGAGTTTGGTGGCGATTGGTGGAATTCTCTGGGAGGAGTATTCCAAATTCCATTGCGTGCGTTTTCAAACAACCCTAAATAGACGGTTTCCTGTTGGTCTGGGGTAAAAAGTAAAAGTATGAAGGATATATGAAACGATGAGATCTATATGTGTACCGAGTTTCATATTATTACATGCAAGCGTGTTTGAGTTATAGACCAAGTTTTCAGACCCTGTTCCAGGGGCGCTGTCGAGCCCCCTGCCACGCTCGGGTACCAGCTTCAGCCCGGCCCTAATGACCGCAGGTTCTGACCCGTGTGCAAAGTTTCAAGAGTTTTTGAGCATGTTAAGAGCCCCAAAAGTGCCCCGTAAGTCGTAAAAAAAAAAAGAAAATAATAATAATAATAAATATAGCTGCGAGCAGCGATGGCGGGCCCAAGCCGGTGGCACCGCCACCCCCGTGCCTTTAGGGTCGCTGTGCACGATGGGCAATAACGTAACCTCGCTTTGACCGTCGAGAAGACGTGTGCTGTAGAGCTCGCGATCAGCGTGGGCTCTGCAAAAGTTCGCATGGAGGGCACATATCAACCACAAAGTATGCGTGAGCACCCTTCCGATACCTAAAATGAAAAATGAGACACCCTACGGTCTCATGGAGTTAATGGACACACGAAATAAGTACACAAGACTGAAAATTCATATGAAGTGTGCCATTTGAGACAGGGACAGTGCCTAGGACCGTGAACCACAATAGTCACATCTATGAGGTAATTCAAATGTAGAATAATTTTTGATGTCATAGGTCAATATCTTTTGCAGCACTTAAACGTGTTAATCCAGAAGGCCAGTATTTATCCGGAGGTCTCTGTTCAGGTTTATTAATGTAATTATAATTTACGCACTGCTGAAGTTTCATCGAGATCAGTTAATGTATGCAGAAGTTATAACACACTTCCTTGCTTTTATGCTGCCTTTATGTGCTTTTTGGAGCTTCAAAGTTCATTTGCAATGTGTTCCACATTCAAACCAAAATATCTGACTTTCTGTTGGTCTGTTTGTTCACTTGAGACATAAGAGGGTGATTTAAAAGCATTTTGAAAGTGACACACTCCCTTCTGCCAGTTGGTGGCGCTATAAGTTTGTCTCACAATAGTCACATCCATGTGACACACTGCTGAAGTTTCATCGAGATCAGTTAATGTATGCAGAAGTTATAACACACTTCCTTGCTTTTATGCTGCCTTTATGTGCTTTTTGGAGCTTCAAAGTTCATTTGCAATGTGTTCCACATTCAAACCAAAATATCTGATTTTCTGTTGGTCTGTTTGTTCACTTGAGACATAAGAGGGTGATTTCAAAGCATTTTGAAAGTGACACACTTCCTTCTGCCAGTTGGTGGCGCTATAACTTTGACTCACAGTAGTCACATCCATGCGACCGGCCTCTTCCCGCAAACACACTGCTGAAGTTTCATCGAGATCAGTTAATGTATGCAGAAGTTATAACACACTCCCTTCTTTTATGTTACTTTTGATGTGCTTTTGGAGCTTCAAAGTTAATTTGAAATGTGTTCCACATTCAAACCAAAATATCTGATTTTCTGTTGGTCTGTTTGTTCACTTGAGACATAAGAGGGTGATTTCAAAGCATTTTGAAAGTGACACACTTCCTTCTGCCAGTTGGTGGCGCTATAACTTTGACTCACAGTAGTCACATCCATGCGACCGGCCTCTTCCCGCAAACACACTGCTGAAGTTTCATCGAGATCAGTTAATGTATGCAGAAGTTATAACACACTCCCTTCTTTTATGTTACTTTTGATGTGCTTTTGGAGCTTCAAAGTTAATTTGAAATGTGTTCCACATTCAAACCAAAATATCTGACTTTCTGTTGGTCTGAGCTAATGACTGTAAATTAGAAAGTTGTTCGGCCCGACGAGATCTAGAAGTGTTCCGAGTTTCATATTATTACATGCAAGCATGTTTGATATATGGACAAGTGTTTGAATCCCATTCCAGGTGTCGCTGTCGAGCCCCTTGCCACGCCCGGGTACCAGATTCAGCCCGGCCCTGATGGCCGCGGGTTCTGGCCTGTGTGCAAAGTTTCAAGAGTTTTCGAGCATGTTAAGGGCCCCAAAAGTCCCAGAAACCTTGAAAAACAATCAAACAATCAAAAAGCAAATCTAAACCCAACAGAGAACCCCCCCCCCCCCCCACACACACACACAAAAAAAAATTTGGCAGGCCCATTCTGTCTGTCAGACAGAGAGACACTGAGAGAAAAAACACAGAAAGGGAGGAGGATTGGTCACTCAGAAAGAGAAAAATTTTAAGAAATCCACATTCAAACCACAATATCTGACTTTCTGTTGGTCGGAGCTAATGACTGTAAATTAGAAAGTTGTTCGGCTCGACGAGAACAATATACACGCCGAGTTTTGTAACTGTAGATAGAACTAACTAAGTTATAACACACTTCATGTGTCCTTTTTAGTCATAAATCAATTTCCTCGCCACGGCCAAACCGTTCGAGATATCAAAAATCCGTCCGAATGTAGCATCCTCAATGTCTTGACTTCATGCCGACCGAGTTTGGTGGTGATTGGATTCATTCTCTAGGCGGAAAATATATAATTCCAGAGCACGTGTTTCCAAACAACCCATAATAGCCGACTTCCTGTTGGGCTGGCGTAAAACTTAGAGCACGAAAGTTGTTCGGCCCGACGAGACCTACAAGTGTACCGAGTTTCATATCATTACATGCAAGCATGTTTGATATATGGACAAGTGTTCGAATCCCATTCCAGGGGCGCTGTCGAGCCCCCTGCCACGCCCGGGTACCATCTTCGGTCCGACCCTGATGGCCGCGGGTTCCGACCCGTGTGCAAAGTTTCAAGAGTTTTCGAGCACGTTAAGGGCCCCAAAACCTTGAAAAACAAAAATAAAAGCATTTTCACTCCTCAGCAAAATCAGCACCCTCCCCCAGACACAGAGAGACGTAGGGTCAGTGAGAGAGGGAGAGAAAATTCTCCAAAACATCCACATTCAAACCACAATATCTGACTTTCTGTTGGTCTGAGCTAATGACTGTAAATTAGAAAGTTGTCCGGCTCGATGAGAACAATATAATTCCTGAGTTTTGTGACTGTGGGTCAAAGTGTAAAGCAACCCCCACTTTTGTCAAAAGGTGGCGCTACTGAGCCCCTGCACCACGCCCGTTTCTGAAACTTTGCACATGTGTACTGGCTAATAAATGTGATGTGTCTGTCGAGTTTCATGCAATTTCAAGTATGCTAAGAGTCTCAAAAGCATCAAAAAAGAATATTCGAGTTTGAAGCGTTGCCGCGGCGACAGTATCGAAGATATCAATAATCCTTTCACATGTCTACATCTGCCGTGTGTTTACATTATACACCTAAAGTTTTAAGTAAATCGGGTAAAAATAAGTGGGTGATTTCAAAGCATTTTGAAAGTGACACACTTCCTTCTGCCAGTTGGTGGCGCTATAACTTTGACTGACAATAGTCACATCCATGCGATCGGCTTCTTCCAGCGATCACGCTGCTGCGGTTTCATGGAGATCAATTAATGTATGCAGAAGTTATAACACACTTCCTGTTTCTCTTTTCGCGCCATCATTTCGTTTCCTCGCCACGGCCAAACCGTTAGAGATATCAAAAATCTGCCGGCAATTTTTCATGCTCAATGTCTTGACATCATGCTGACCGAGTTTGGTGGCGATTGGTGGAATTCTCTGGGAGGAGTATTCCAAATTCCATTGCGTGCGTTTTCAAACAACCCTAAATAGACGGTTTCCTGTTGGTCTGGGGTAAAAAGTAAAAGTATGAAGGATATATGAAACGATGAGATCTATACGTGCACCGAGTTTCATATTATTACATGCAAGCGTGTTTGAGTTATAGACCAAGTTTTCGGACCCTGTTCCAGGGGCGCTGTCGAGCCCCCTGCCACGCTCGGGTACCAGCTTCAGCCCGGCCCTGACAGCCGCGGGTTCTGACCCGTGTGCAAAGTTTCAAGAGTTTTTGAGCACGTTAAGAGCCCCAAAAGTGCCCCAATAGTCGTAAAAATAATAATAATAATAATAATAATAATCCTAACTGAAAACAATAGGGTCCTACGCACTTTGTGCTTGGGCCCTAATAATAATAATAATAATAAATATAGCTGCAAGCAGCGCATGGCGGGCCCAAGCCGGTGGCACCGCCACCCCGTGCCTTTAGGGTTTCTGTGCACGATGGGCAATAACGTAACCTCGCTTTGACTGTCGAGAAGATGTGTGCTGTAGAGCTCCAACGAACATTCGCAACGACAGCTCTCGACCTAGTTAGAAGCATTTCTTGTTTGCATGACATGTGGACTTAATAAATCCTTATCTTGAGCCAAATAAACAAGCTGACATTCAGTACAACCTGTGTCTTTTGTTTAGAACACATACAAATGTTATTTATGTACGTTTTAGTTTGGTACATAAATAAATTAAAGCACCGTTTTTGAAGACTGCGCATGTGCGAACGTGCTCTACTATGTAAGAACGAGCCGATTATTGAATCTGGAAATGGGTGGGGCCTGTAACACCTTTAGGAACCAAACGTGCAACACTCATAAATACCGGTTGTAAATCACATTCCCTCACTCGTCTTTGAGATGGCTTCACGTGTTTGGATCGTCGGCAGTTCCATCATCCGCACACTGCATACTCGCTTCTGTGAGCAGCGCCTGGACGGAAACCTCGGTCTTCAGTGTGAGATCACCTGGGACGGCAGAGGAGGCAGACTCTGGGAGCAGCTGTTTCCAGCTCTGCGCTCTCTCAGGGCCAAAGCTCCAGCTCCAGATATTCTCATTATTCACCTGGGAGGGAACAGTTTGTGTCGGGTGGGCCGCAACCGCCTCGATTTTCTTCGGAAATAAAGAGTGACCTGACCGAAGTCTTACAAATGTTTCCCAGAACCAGGCTGGTGTTTTCTGGCATTTTACCCCATCTAAATTGGAGAGGACAGACTGGCAGGACTGGCTATGGCATTGAACGAAGCCGGCGGTGGATCAACGGCGCCATGTCTGGCTTCTTGGCAGAGAGGCAGATGCGCTGCATTCACCACAGAAACATCGGCTTGTTCCATCTGTGCAGAGACGGAGTCCACCTGAGACCAGAGGGAAACCAGCTTCTGCCGAGCAACCTCCGAGAAGCTCTGCAGGTGGAACTCAGAAGATGAAGCAACAAATGTCCTTTTAAGGGCAGCAACAATGGCTCTTTTAAGAGCCACGTTCACTCATTCAAATAAAAAGCATTTTCCAAGTGTGTGAAATTCGTTGTTTCTCACCTTACTTGATGTCAGGTTTCAGATGACTTGTTTTTAAATACAAATGTCGATTCCTCTTATCCATTCCTTTGTAAGCATTTCAATATAACTTTCAAACCATTTAAGAATCGTGCGCTGTTTTCTGTGCTGACCACAATCCAAAACGTGCCATAAAGCAGCGGTTCTCAAACTTTTTGTTTTGGTTTATTTATATAAAGACACAGAGAATATTACTTGCCTTACCTGATTAGAATTATAAAAAAATAACTAGGGAATCACTAAAATGAGAGAATTATTCTTATTTGATGATACTCTCAAAACATTCCACAACAAATCCTTGAAATTGAATGATATTCAGAACAGAACACGAATAAAAAAACGCTCTCTTTACAATCAAAATGTTTTTACATTTGCGATGTATTTGGATGCTAAACTATTCTTTATTATAGGCTTTGTACTTTACTCACGCTCCAATACCGACGTAGAAAATCATCCTCTTTACATGCGCAAAAATATGCTTGGAAACATCACAGTGGAGCGGTGCTTACTGTGAATGATACTGAATTGTACTACTGACTATTTAAACTAGGGCTGGGCGATATGGCAAAATATATTATCACGATATTATTTTCCATATTGATCGATATCGATATTTGTTACGATATATAATTTAATAATGCTGCCCGTTTGAAAAGTATACTGATAATGATGCCTGAAGAAACCAGAAGGTTCAATAGTTGAACTATATAGTTTATTAACATAAATAAATAACAATGCAAACATTTAACTGTGCAAACATGGATTGGTTGAGAATATATTTTGTTATAAAAGAATATTGATAAACTTTAAATCTAAATGTTAACATTTTACTTTTAGCAAACATGCTTTATCTGCTTTGACAAAACAATGCAAGTTAGCTTGCCTTGTAACTGATTATAAAATATCAAACTAAAAGCTGTGACTACAGTACTATCACATCAAATTTCTTTAGGGCAGCAACATTTCAAAATGTTTGCAGAGGTACAACCAAGACAACAAATGTAAACAAGTGAACCACAAAGTCCCTGGCAGATTTAAGTACTTAACTGTCAGATAAATAAAATATTAATTGTGTACTGGTTTTAAATATCTCAAATGTTTTAGAGGTAGCAATCTGAGTAAAAAGTGCAAAATGTAAACATTGTAAACCAGTCACTATGCTACACCTTTTAGGTAGTGCTCGTCATATGTAACCCTAATTACCCTATTATAGGTTTTTTGCCAAAAAGACTAGTCTGCAAAACTTTTGGAAGGAGTAACATTAACATGGGCCCGCATTTTCATACTCTCGGTGTGGTCGCTGGGATGGTACCTTTTCAGGTGACCGAAAAGGTTTTATTTGTTGTGTTTCCGTCTTGGTTATCACCGACCGACGGCATATTTCGCGAGACCGTCTTTATTTGCGCGTCGTCGCTTTTCAGATATCCAAACCACTTCCATATAATTGACGTCTTGTTACCTTTTTTGTCAACAATTTCCTCAGCTTTGGAAGATAGTTCGAGTTCGTCGTTTCCACTCATTTTTTCTTTACACTCACTTTCTTCACTGCCGGTAGCTCAAACAGTGCTCTGCTAGCAAATGGGCGTGTACTTAGACGCACAAGCCAAAATCTGCATTCTGACTGGCTGTTGTCCGTTTATTTCTGCTTTGTAATAGGCTGTTAGGTCTATCCATATCGAGTAAACATGTCAAAAGTTTATCATCGTAGTCTAAATAAATATTATCGCGATGCCATATCGAGATCGTTTTATCGCCCAGCCCTAATTTAAACAGAGTAATTTTTATATGTTAGGTTTACTATTTTATTATTATATTTTATTGCGGCTATAATGAACAGGCTGCGATGTCAAGATTGCAATGATGGAGTTGTGTGTGTGTGTATTTGTAACCTTAAGTAATCATGGTTTATTTATTCAATTATTTATTCATTTGTTCTTTATTTATTTATTATTTAACATGCATGTGTGCATTATTAAAAGTACCATTGCAGCAACGAGAACGGGTCTGAGCCAAATTATGTTAAAGATGTGTTCTGGTGACTGGCGTGTTTTTAAACCAATCAGATAAGAGTAAATCGAGAGTTAGCGATTAGCTCATCTGATTGGCTACATGAAGAAGGTGGACCCGCCCTCCACTTCGCGCTCCCGTTGGAACTACGTCATTTCAACAACAAATGGTAGTTTTATCAGAAAATTAATCAGAAAGAAAATCAATCGCAAAGATCGCAAAACAATAATTATAAAAGTGGTTGTTTGCTGCCATTTTTTTTTGTTTTCTTAAAAATGTAAAACACAAGCATCGATGTTTTATCACAGGTTTACAATAAAAATAAGAGTGTGATTTCAAAGCATTTTGAAATTTGATCATCATTCTCGGAAGTTTTGATACGTTCGGATCGATCAGCCCATCCCTACTTTCTTTAGACATATGTTTCATGTGTTGGTTTTAATAAAGACTCGGAGTACTCATAAAACTCACAGAACGAAATATGCGTCACACTTTACTGCGTTCTCAACAACATAAGTCTACTTCATACGTTAAAACAACGAGAATACAGAAAATATGCTTAGAACTCCACCTAGTGGTTATATTATAGAATTAAAGGAGAAATTACATGAGACAGCTTTATAACTTAAATGGCTTTAACTGAAATAGACAAGTTTAATATAACTATTCTGATAAGTGTATATTTCCAACATCATGTTTGTGTTATCCGTTTCTGTAAGTTTTTGTGACGTGTTTCAGAAAGATAATCGCTTAGAGACGGCGCAGCTGGTTTATTTTCATCTTAACCGGACATCACAGTTGATCACTGCAATAATTCATAAGTCAATATATTGATACCCGATTTCTTTATCAACTGTTTGTTCAATTGAGACATAAGGGGGTGATTTCAAAGCATTTTGAAAGTGACACACTTCCTTCTGCCAGTTGGTGGCGCTATAACTTTGACTCACAATAGTCACATCCATGTGACACACTGCTGAAGTTTCATCGAGATCAGTTAATGTATGCAAAAGTTATAACACACTTCCTTGCTTTTATGCTTCCTTTGTGTGCTTTTTGAGCTTCAAAGTTCATTTGCAATGTGTTCCACATTCAAACCAAAATATCTGACTTTCTGTTGGTCTGTTTGTTCACTTGAGACATAAGAGGGTGATTTCAAAGCATTTTGAAAGTGACACACTTCCTTCTGCCAGTTGGTGGCGCTATAACTTTGACTCACAATAGTCACATCCATGTGACACACTACTGAAGTTTCATCGAGATCAGTTAATGTATGCAGAAGTTATAACACACTTCCTTGCTATTTGCTCCCTTTATATGCTACCTTTATGGGGTTTTTGGAGCTTCAAAGTTTCCTTTGCAATGTGTTCCACATTCAAACCAAAATATCTGACTTTCTGTTGGTCTGAGCTAATGACTGTAAATTAGAAAGTTGTCCGGCTCGATGAGACCAATATAATTCCTGAGTTTTGTGACTCTAGGTCGAAGTATGAAACCAACACCCCACTTTTGTCAAAAGGTGGCGCTACTGAGCCCCTGCACCACGCATCAAAAAAGAATATTCATGTTTGAAGCGCTGCCACGACAACAGTATTTAAGATATCAATAATCCTTTCACACGTCTACATCTGCCGTGTGTTTACATTATACACATAAAGTTTTAAGTAAATCGTGTAACAATAAGAGGGTGATTTTAAAGCATTTTGAAAGTGACACACTTCCTTCTGCCAGTTGGTGGCGCTATAACTTTGACTCACAATAGTCACATCCATGTGACACACTGCTGAAGTTTCATCGAGATCAGTTAATGTATGCAGAAGTTATATCACACTTCCTTGCTTTTATGCTACCTTTTTGTGCTTTTTGGAGCTTCAAAGTTCATTTGCTATGTGTTCCACATTCAAACCAAAATATCTGACTGTCTGTTGGTCGGAGCTAATGACTGTAAATTAGAAAGTTGTTCAGCCCGATGAGATCTAGAAGTGTACCGAGTTTAATATTATTACATGCAAGCATGTTTGATATATGGACAAGTGTTCGAATCCCATTCCAGGTGTCGCTGTCGAGCCCCCCTGCCACGCCTGGGTACCAGCTTCAGCCCGGCCCTGATGGCCGCGGGTTCTGACCGGCCCCAAAAGTCCCGGAAACCTTGAAAAACAATATCTTAATGCAAATCTCACCCAACAGAGAAATCCCCTCTCCCTCCCCCTCCCCTCCACTCCCCACACACAGAGAATTGGCAGGGGGCACGTTGTCAGAGAGAGACAGAGAGAGAGAAAAAACACAGAACGGTCACTCTGTCTGTCAGAGAGAGAAAAATTCCAAGAAATCCACATTCAAACCACAATATCTGACTCTCTGTTGGTCGGAGCTAATGACTGTAAATTAGAAAGTTGTTCGGCTTGACGAGAACAATATACACGCCGAGTTTTGTAACTGTATCTGCCGTGTGTTTACATTATACATCTAAAGTTTTAAGTAAATCGGGTAAAAATAAGAGGGTGATTTCAAAGCATTTTGAAAGTGACACACTTCCTACTGCCAGTTGGTGGCGCTATAACTTTGACTCACAATAGTCACATCCATGCGATCGGCTTCTTCCAGCGATCAAAGTTAATTTGAAATGTGTTCCACATTCAAACCAAAATATCTGACTTTCTGTTGGTCTGAGCTAATGACTGTAAATTAGAAAGTTGTTCGGCCCGACGAGATCTAGAAGTGTTCCGAGTTTCATATTAGCTTCAGCCAGGCCCTAATGGCCGCGGGTTCTGACCCGTGTGCAAAGTTTCAAGAGTTTTTGAGCACGTTAAGAGCCCCAAAAGTGCCCCAATAGTCGTAAAAAAAATAATAATAATAATAAATATAGCTGCAAGCAGCGATGGCGGGCCCAAGCCGGTGGCACCGCCACCCCCGTGCCTTTAGGGTTGCTGTGCACGATCGGCAATAACGTAACCTCGCTTTGACCGTCGAGAAGATGTGTGCTGTAGAGCTTGCATCAGTGTGGGCTCTGCAAAAGTGCGTATCGAGGGCACATATCAACCACAAAGTATGCGTGCGCACCCTTCTGATACCTAAAATTAAAAATGACACACCCTACGGTCTCATGGAGTTAATGGACACATGAAATATGTACACAAGACTGAAAATTCATATGAAGTGTGCCATTTGGGACTGGG
>NW_026266237.1:0-43803 GCF_025860055.1 Xyrauchen texanus
GCAGCCGGTTTCACAAAGCTATTTTAGACCAGGTCTATAGTGTTAGACAAGTCTAAAATTTGCTCATAGACTAGTCTAATGCAATTTAGACAGTTTCACAAAAGTAAAGACTGACTTAATTTAGACCAAAAAATTAGACACCTTACCCCCAGGCTAACTTAGGTCTAAGACTCTATGTTACCTTGGCAACCAACAGTAGCAATCAGTTACATTACAAACAGCCAAAAGAAAAGGGAAAATGGCTCATAATTTGTGGTTTGATGACGACGTTATGGAGAGAGCTATGAGAAGGGAAAGGGTTTTTAGGGACCGCAGTAACCTACTGGAAATATATAATAATGAGGACTTTATCAGTCGGTTTCGTTTGCCCAAGGAAGCTATACTGAGTCTGACAGATGAATTAGCTGAAGTA
This sequence comes from Xyrauchen texanus, assembly GCF_025860055.1. NCBI lineage: Eukaryota > Metazoa > Chordata > Actinopteri > Cypriniformes > Catostomidae > Xyrauchen > Xyrauchen texanus. Next base: position 413 of record NW_026266237.1, read on the forward strand.
CTGAGCCCTGCCACTTCAAGAAGCCACAGCATCCCAGCAGTGCTACAGGTTTGCACTGCGTTGAGATTTTATGCAACAGGAACGTTTCTGAATGCTGTTGGTGACACAGTGGGTCTCAGCAAAGCTTCTGTGTCACGGGTGGTATACAGGGTATCAAGGGCACTTTCAAATAAGCTCCCTCAGTTTCCAAACCAACTGGCTGAGCTGAACAGAGTCAAAAGAGGGTTCTTCAGCATAGCAAGATTTCCCAATGTTGTTGGAGCAATTGATGGGACACATGTCAGAATCCAGGCTCCAACAGCTCATGAACATTTGTTTGTGAATAGAAAAGGATATCACAGCCTAAACATTCAGGCTGTTTGTGATTCTGATCTCCGGTTCCTCAACTGTGTGGCGGCTGGCCTGGATCAATTCATGACTCTCGAATTCTTCAAAATTCTCAACTTTTCCGTGCATTTGAGCAAGGCATTATCGATGGGGTCCTGTTGGGGACTCTGGCTACCCTCTAAAACCTTGGCTCCTAACTCCCTTCCTGAATCCTACTACACCTGCACAGAGAAACTACAACGCAGCACACTGTTCAACTCGTAACACTGTAGAGCGGGCATTTGGTGTACTGAAGAGGCGCTTCCATTGTCTACATGGGGAATTGCGAATGGCACCTGACAGAGTGTGTAACATCATCTGTGCGACTGTTGTGCTGCATAACATAGCGAGGTAGGCCTACCTGAAAACAAACAATTTAAATTGCTAGCCATTTTCAATAGGCCTAATTGAATAACTATTTACCACATTCTACAACTATAATCATAATTGTTTACTTCTTAATCATTAGGGATCTCCGGCTACCTGACCCTCAAGGAGAGGATATCAGAGATGACAATCACAATGAACTGGAGGACAGAGAAGATTTAGAGGAGCAGAATGGAACCGGTCGATATGTACGGTCAGATGTATGTTGACAGGATTTTCAATGTCTAAAACAACAACAAAAAATCACATCAAAGTGGGTCACCATGTTGTCTGTCTTTACCTATTAGGCTTAAATGAGTAGCAACCAACTTAATAAATATATATTTATTTTTTGAAGTTTTCTCAAGTGACATACTGTTCATTCAATAAATTAGTACAATAAATTATACAGCGTTTGTGTCTCATTTCATTCATATCAAAATCATCAAGGTTATTAAAAGTACAACATATCTACCGTTCAAACTCTTAACCTGTGTAAAACTAATAAGGCAGATTAGAAGCAGGCCTACTCAACATATTAACTTTTAAAACTGCTTTAAAAAACACAGAAAAGAATTAGCCTAAAATACCTCATTGTCTTATTGGAAGTATTCAAGATATTTACAACTCCAGTGACTGTTTGTGCAAGTCTAATTTTAATTTATCTCTCTGAAGCTGTAAAACTTCAATCTCGAGCAGCAATTTCCTCTCTTCCAGTTCAAGATTTCTGTATTGTTTGTCTAGCACCATTGACATAGTTGTTCCTCTCGACACTGATGTGCAAACCACGGGACCAGCAGCTGTAGCTGATGCTGATCCTGACGCTGACGCTGACTCAGACTCTTTATCTCCCGTCCCTCCCGTCTCTCACCCGGCTCCTCCTCCACTGCCTCGCTTCGGTCCCAAGTCAAAGACAGGGTCACTAAAAATAAGTACAGACATAACATTACCTTACTTGTAGGGTGGGCGATATATCGCATGACATTGTTATGCGCATCTCGTCAGTAAAGCCGGTTCCTTGATCTATTTGCATGCGTTTTTTCTATTTCCACACTTTTTTCTATTTGCACGCGTTTTCTTTTATTTGCATGTGCCTAAAAGAAAGTTTTTTTTTAAACAACTTTTAAGAAATCCTTTATAGTAGGCCTATATCCAAAATTCTGGATATTTATGCAGAATCACAGTTATACTGTAACCAACAGCATAAATCACAAACATAAAGTTCAAATGATGCTTGTCATAATATAACCAACACCATTAGATCACTTTTTGCCGCTCCATCTGAAAGCAGGTGAAGGTGATTTACTACTAATCAAGGAACCGGCTTTACTGACGAGATGCGCATATCAATGTGATGCGATATATCGCCCAGCCCTACTAACTTGCTTCATGAATCGGATTCCTACATTATATAAATTGCAGACTTAGAACATACGTTGTTCACGTTTATTTGCTGGCTAGCAAGCTTACCGGTTCACACAAGCATACATCAACTTGACTTTATTAGCATCAAATCGACGGCAATGAAGCAAAAGTATAAAACAAACTGATTTCTTTAAAACAATCACCCGCAGTTACCTGTATTCTCCTCTTGACTGTCTGGCTCTTCCTCTTGACAAGGCGGGGTGCTGCTGTCAGTGGCTGAGGGAACTCCGCCGGTGACGTCGATGTTGACGCCACACACTCCACTTTCCCGTCCTCCGCTTATCCCCCAGAACATAGGCGACTGTCCACCATAAATAGTCATCACCATTTCAGTGGTGTCCTTAAGTTTCTCTTGGGGTCCTCCTCCCGTTTTTGGATACTTTCTCCTGAATATTTCTTTTTTGGCATCTTGTACCATGTTTTTGTACCTTTTCTGTACGTCTTTAACGCTCCGCTCAACGGTCGGATTAACGCTGTTTACTGTCGTCGCAATCTTTTTCCAAATTAAACACTTTTTTTTATTGCTACATTCTCCGTTAAATTTTCCAAATAAAATGTCCTTGTAAATATTATACTCCTCCAACAAACACATATTTTCCGCTGGTGTAAACTGCACTGAGCGGTTGAATGCACTTACTCGATCCGCCATGTTTTTTGTTTTGAAAAGTGTCTTATTTTACCCAGAATGCATTGCAGTGTAGTACTACTTAAGATAGTCAGAGTCTTAAGTGCTTTGTGCAACGCTCTAATTTAGATGTCTATCTGAAGTCTGACTATCTACTATATCTAAGCCTTAGTCAAAGTCTATCTTTGTGAAACCGGCCACTGATCTCATCTTTACAAGCCACGTCTCTCGCTCTCACAGGCTTAGCTGCGAGCGCTGGCGCGTACACCACCAGCGGCGCGCTCACGCGCTCGCAGCCAAACAACGCGCGCTCACGCGCTCGCAGCCAAGCCTGTGGGCTTTCCATACAAAGTAAAGATAATATTATTAATAATTGTATATTTTATTTATTTTAAAGTAACGATAACATCACAGACATGATGACTGATGAAACGCAAAAGTTCATTTCAAAATGAGCGGGTTATTATCCCAAATGACGTCACACAGACTTAACGGCATTTAACGGTATTTAATTATAGCGACTAGTGGACGGTGGGGAAAAAACCGGAAAACCATTGTTTATGTGAAAAGTAGGGGTACATTTACTGGAAAAGACAGTTAATCAATTTTGTGACAATTAAAAATGTTCATTTAGGTGAAAGCGGCAGTTATTTATCTTATTTATGTGGTTAGAGTAACTTAACGTTAGGGGCCTAACGTTATAGCCTATAACGTTAGGTTATACTAGTATGCTATAATTAGATTTTATTATTTACTTTCTTCAAATTTGTAAGTGTAATACCTTTGTAGGGGGTTCAGTATGTTTTAAAAGTAAAATCAGTTACGTAAAAAGTACTTTACCTCAAAAATGCTGGTAGAATAGGATGTCCACTTACAATGAAAACCGAGGTTCTGTGCGCAGTGGTCACAACCCCTGCTTATATATGCCCGCCATGGACAATGGCACGCAGCACAAATGTATATTTATATTATTATTATTATTTTTTTTAAATGTAGGCTACATTTATATAATGATACCTTATGCTACCTTGTCAAAAAGTGATATACCACAATAATTTAGTAAATATAAGTTATATATAAACTTTTGAATATAAATATGTTAACTAAATTGGCTAGATTTACTGAAATTAATTAACAATTAAAATGAATCGGTGTTGGGTACCTGCCTGGACCGGGATGGGAAATATACATAACATATAATACATATTCAACAACCCATAGGTGGCGATATATGCTATAGTCGTCATAAGCATGCATGCAAGCGAAGAATTCTTAAGGGGAGGAAGGTTGGATCCTAAAGGAAGAAGAGTGGGGTTGACGTGTCGTGTAGGTAGGATCGTTGGTTTGAGCATTTTTGTTTGGCGGATTTGCATAAACTGTACTGTGACTGTACATCATGTCAACTAGTTCAGATGGGGAAGAAATGGATTGGACGATACCCAAAACAGCTGAGATTAAAAGGGCTTTAGAGAGAGGAATAGAGAGAAAAGTTGGTCGAACATAGCGAGACTGGTGAAGGGAATACTGAGCAAAAAACTGAGAGCTGAACATTAATCAGTTTGAGAAACAGAAAACTGATAAGAGGGAGAGTGATCAAGAAAACATATGGAAAGTTATTATTGAGTTTAATCAGGATGGTGGACATTACCACCCGATCAAACTTACCAAGGCGATAGAGAAAGAAATTGGTAAAATTAAATTCAGCTAGGTTTATGAGCAATAAAAGAATACTGATACATGCAAGCAGCAAACAACAGCAAGGAAAAATACTCAAAATGTCCTCACTTCAAGGGGAAAGGATGAAAGCACATATACCAGGAACAATGGCAAAAATGAGAGGAGTCATCTCAGGAGTTCCAATAAGTATGTCAATGGAAGATGTCATAAATGAGATACAGGGAGGTAAAGTGACTGGAGCTACTGCGTCTTATAAGTAAACGAGATGGATCACTAAAGGAAACTCTATCCGTGGTAGTACAATTTGAGAAAACTCTCCCTGAATCAGTACAAATGGGGTACATAAAATATAGAGTGAGAGAGTACATTCCCAAACCAATTCGATGTTACAAATGTCAAAGAATGGGACATACAGCACAGCAATGCAAAGGGAAAATAAGGTGTGCTAGATGTAGTGGTCAACATGAATATGGTAAATGTGAAAAGGATGCTAAAATGAAATGCTGTAACTGTGGAGGGAGCATAGTGCTGCATTTGGTGGTTGTGAAGTTCAAAGAGAAGCCAGAGAAGCCCAGAGGGTTAAGATTCTAAGTAAAGTATCCTATGCAGAAGCATTAAAAACAGTGAGAGAAACAGGATCAAATAAAAGCCCCAGTGGAATTGTTCAAAAAACAGTAATATCAGATAATCAAGAACAAAGGCAGACGCCAGTCCAAACTCAGGTTAAATGTGATCACAAGTGTGAAGTTAATGATGATACATTAGTAGTGAAGAAGGTAAACTTTGTAGCCTTCATTTGTCACACTATCAATGTTGCAGTACAGTTAAAAAAGAAAAGTGACAGAATCAAGGCTATTGTGGAGGTAGCAGAAAGATTACTTGATATAAGAGATGTTAAAGCAGATCAGATACATGAAATGCTGACAGCAACTGGAAATGGGGAACATACACAAGCTGAGGGTTAGAACGCTAGTTATGGTAATCCATATACTACAGTGGAATGCCAGAAGCCTAATAGCAAATGGTCAAGAATTGAAAAAATATATTCATGAATTAGATGTAGTTCCAGATGTGGTATGCGTACAGGAAACATGGTTACTGACCCCAACTAGATTATGTCATACCAGGGTTCAGTTCTGTAAGGTATGATAGGCCTAACAATCAAACAGGGGAGGTTGTGCTACCTTTCTGAAGGATGGGTTGGCATATAGAAAACTCCCTTGTCCTGAGGATATGGAGTGTATAATGGTAGAAATCTGTAGTCCAAAAAAAGAGGAACATATTAAACTGATTAATTTTTATAACCCATGCAAAAAATTAAGTATCGACAGAATAAATGAAATGGCAGGGAATGTATACAGGAAAGAAATATGGTGTGGAGATTTTAATGCGCACAACAGCCTATGGGGTAGTAAAATTACAGATAATAATGGGGAAATAATTGAAGAAATTATGGAAGAAAGATTATTGGTATGCCTTAATAACGGAAAAGGTACAAGAATAGATGTGAATAGGGGCAGTACATCGTGCTTGGATATTACACTGGTGTCAGAAAGTTTGGTAAATAAATGTGATTGGCATGTTAAGGGTGAATCGACCATAGGAAGTGATCATTTCCCAGTTCTCACGACAGTTAATACGAACATTTGTATTCAAGAAGGGACTACAATTAACAGATGGTGTTTTGAGAAAGCAGAATGGGGAAAATTTAGGACATGTTGTGAGAAGTCAGTCAATCGGGTTACATTAGATGGAAACATAGAAGAATGCACAAAGCAAATTACAGAACACATTATTAATGCAGCAAAGTCCAGTATTCCACAAAAAACAACAAAGGGAAGGAACAAAGTGGTACCTTGGTGGAGCGAGGAATGTAGTAGAGCTGTAAAAGAAGCGAAACAAGGCATTAAGAATATTAAAGAGGAATCTGGTACATGAGAATGTTATAGATTATCAAAGGAAAAGGGCTGTGGCACGTAGGATAATTAAAAACAGCAAAAAGAGAAATTGGAGAGAATTCTGTTCCAATATAGGTAGAGGAGTAGAGTTAGGGGATATATGGTCTATGTTCAAGAGAATGAATGGAAAAAGGACGTCGGTTAAAATCCCAGCTTTGATAGATAGAGAGAAGATGGTAGTGACAGATAAAGAAAAGGCAGAAGTGTTAGGTAGGGTATTTGTGGCAGTACACAGTTGTAATCACCTGAGTGAAATCCATAAGCAGCAGAAAGAACTTGCACTTAGAGAGAACAAGGAAGTGAAGATGAAAAGGGAGGATGGGGTGTCAACGCTAGATATGGATTTTACAATGTCGGAACTCAACATAGCTTTGATAGGCACTGGATATACAGCTCCTGGGCAAGATCAATTGTGTTATGCCATGTTCGGCAGATACCAGTTGAATCATCCAAATTAGTATTAAGACTTTTAATAAGATATGGAGGGAAGGAATACTGCCGCATAGTTGGAAAAAGTGCAGTAATATTACCATTTAATAAGCCTGGTAAGGATCCAGCTAACCCTGACAACTATAGGCCTATAGCTTTGACATCACATTTATGTAAATGGATGGAGAGGATAATAGTTCGTAGATTATCACATATATTGGAACAGAGAGGATTGCTGACAAATATACAAAGTGGATTTCGGAAAGGACGATCTACAATAGATGCATTAGTTAGAGTAAGTAATGATGTGGAAAAGGCATTGAAAATGAAAGAACTAATGACAATAGTGTATTTTGACATAGAAAAGGCATTTGATACCATGTGGAGGGAAGGACTGCTTATTAAATTAAATAGAATGGGTATTGGAGGAAGGTTATATAATTGGATTATGGACTTTTTAACAGGTAGGAAAATTAAAGTTAAGGTTGGATCGGAGATGTCAATGGAATTGGATGTAGATAATGGTATTCCCCAGGGGAGTGCAATTAGTCCAATACTATTTAACATAATGATAAATGATATTTTTTCAAACTTTGATGGATGTATCAAATCTGCACTATATGCTGGATGATGGTGCCATTTGGATGAGAGGAAGGAATGTGCCATATGTATTAGGAAATATAAGGAAAGCAATTAATAAAGTAGAGATGTGGTCATATAAGTGGGGGTTTAAGATGTCGACGAGCAAATCTTGTTATATGATGATCACAAAGATGCGTAAGCAATATGCTGACAAGTTAACATTATATGAACAACAAATGGTGAAAGTAAATGAATTCAAATATTTGGGTCTATGGTTTGATAATAGGTGTACATGGAAAATACACATTAAGCATTTAGAAACTAAATGCAAAAAAGTTATAAATCTTCTGAGAGCTGTGGCTGGATGTGACTGGGGTGCAGATAGACAGTCTTTAATTAACATCTATAGGGCATGCATGAGGTCAGCAATTGATTATGGTTGTGTAGTTTATGGAGCAGCGGCAAAAACAACATTGGAAAAAATTAAAAGATTACAGTACAGAGCATTACGTGTATGTATCGGTGCTGTTAAGACAACCCCACTAATGCTATACTAATAGAAGCAGAAGAGATACCATTGGAGTTAAGAAGAGAGAAACTTGCGATGACATATTGGATCAGACTTAAAGGAAGTGGGAATGACAACCCAACCAAAGATACAATTCAGGAATGTTGGGAGTATGCAAAATATCGGGGTTTGGGTTTGGATGGACAAGGGAAGAAAAGAGTGAGGGAATATGAAATGGAAGCCTTAGATTTCACCACGGCCAATCCAGTAAGTAATATACCACCATGGCTTTTCCCAGAAGTAAAGATTGATGTTAATATCATGGAAAAGAAAAGAGAATGGAGAATGGAGGAAGTGGAATTAATACAAGCAATTACATGAGAAACAGTTATTTTGATTATTTAAAGATTTATACAGACGGAGCCAAGAATAAACAGGAATGTGTGGGAGTTGGTATTCATATTCCAGATTTTAAAATAAAATTATCCAAAAGACTAACTGACCGGTTATCTGTATATACAGCAGAAATAGTAGCAGTCATTATTGCATTACAGTGGGTTGAAGAGGTTAGACCAGACAGGGTGGTAATATGCACAGACTCTTTAGCTATCATAAAAAGTATTCAGTCAATGATATCGGTCAGAGAAGATCTACTAATAGAACTCTATCACAGTTTGTTAAGATTGCATTGGGGTGGTATAGATGTTCAGTTTTGTTGGGTACCAGCACATGAGGGGATAAAAGGGAATGAGATTGCAGATAAACTGGCAAAAGAGGCATTACTAAAGGTAATAACAGTTACAATTCCATTAGGGAAAGGTGAAGGAAAAGCGGTGGTTAAGAGGAAAGGACTTGAAATATGGCAGAAATGGTGGGAAGAAGATAGGAAAGGAAGGAAATATTATAAATTACAAAAATCTGTCAGTATTAAAAATGACATGGAAAAAATCAGGAGAGAGGAAATTATAATGACAAGGCTAAGGGTGGATCACACAGGGCTAAATGGCACTTTATTTTTAATGGGAAAAAGGCAAAGTGAGAAATGTGAGAACTGTGGTGTTAAAGAAGATGCTGAACACATAATATTGTACTGTACATTGAATGAGGTGGAAAGACGGGTATTTAAAGATAAGGTCCAGCAGACAGGGCGGGAGTGGAATCTGGTAGGGATTCTGGGATCAGAAGGAGAGAGAGAGGATATAAGAATTACCAGGGAGGCACTATTTAAATTTTTAAAAGACACAAGGTTGTGGAATAGAATTTAACTAATTATTAAGTGACATGATGATACACACTCCAGTACAGTAGGTGGCGGTATGCACCTAAAAGTTGTTTGCAATCCGCCAGTAAAGAAGAAGAAGAAGAAGAAGAAGAATTCTTAACTTAATTTGGTTAACCAGCTACACGCGAGTTTACTCTATCAACGCGTGGCAGCCGTTATGGTGGAAGCATTCGGCTTTGATGTGCAAATGTTTGAGAAGTAAGTAGAATGATATGGAATAATATGTGGAAATGTATGTTTTTTTCATAGTGTGATAATTTGTGGGATTGTGAGCGCTTTGCCAGAGCTGTCTAACGCGTTTTGCACGCGGCCCTGTTAAAGGAGCTTTAACAATTTTAAAATGCAGTGATGAAATCTATCTTATAGAATTTAAAGTAAATCAAACATGTAAGAGAAGTGCAAGGTGCATCATATGTTAATTAGTTGTGAATGAAACCGTTTTGCATACAAAAATAACGTACAGGAATCCTGCAGTTTTTTTTTTGGAAGATATTGTTTTATTTATGCATTGACAATATGTGCAGGAAATTTCTACAGGTTTTAGAATGAAACATGCAGGGACAGGCAAAGCAAGTTTATTAATATAGCACATTTCATACACAATGGTAATTCAAAGTGCTTTACATAGAAGAAATTAAAATAATCAAAAGAAATAAGAATAATTAAAGTACGAACAGTGGCACGGTGCCCATTCAGTAAATGCACAGCTAAACAGATGTGTTTTGAGTCTGGATTTGACTGTGACTACTGTAATGGCACATCTGGGCCCGTATTCATAACAATTATAATTGCAAAGAGTAGCTATAGTGACAAAATCCTAAGAAAGTTTTTAGAAATGTGGGTGTTTACTCTTAAAATTAAATAAAAATCCTAGTAAAGTAATTCAGAAAGAGGTTAAAAGAGGTCTTAAGGTCAAAATTGTTAGGAGTAAGGACTTTTAAGAGGCTTAAGAGTTTTTTTTAACAGGAGAAAATGACAAAGACACAGAGGGAGAAGAAATGTTTTGCACACAATGGATGACAGTGAGTTGATAAGACGCTATAAATTAGATCTAAATGTAACTGGGAGCCAGTGTAAAGATCTGAGGACTGGTGTGATATGTTCATATTTTCTGGTTCCTCAATATGGCAGCAGCGTTCTGTATGAGCTGCAACTGTTTTATGGTCTTTTGGGGAAGTGTTGTATTTCTATTCCACTGTAATACCTAGATACACAAGTGTGTTTCCTCTATATGCATTAAACGGAGGCGTAGTTGAATAGGGCATATACGTACATACTCAGTCCAACACACACACACACACACAGTGTGTGCGCACAACAGATAAACAGGATATCTGACAAGGAAGAGCAGAAAGGTTTTACTTAATTTCTTTACCAGAGGCAGATGAAATACAATATAATGATACCTTGCGCTATTTTACTAAATTACAAACAAATATATTTTACCCTGTGGTGCTCCTCATTTGTGTTCTTCATGACCGGACACCTGAAAATGAAACTTAAGCAAAATCAATGTAATATACTTTAGTTCAATAATAGTTTTGTTTTGTATTTTGAGAGCATTTTACATCAATTCATATTTATGAAATAATTATGGTCCATTTTTGCCATTGAAAATAATAATAATTTTTTTTTAAATCTAATTTCATTTTTCAATTATTGCAGTATTTCAGATTAACATAGACCTTTAAGACCTTTAATAGGGCCTTTTAAATCCATTGTTTTTGAAGGCAGACTAGCGCCACCTGTTGAGAGAAAATAAAATAAAACATGTAATTTCATGGTGTAACCACTAGATCCCGTGCATACCATTCCGATGAAGCTATGTTTTAAAAAAATTCAAAATACAAAACTTTTCGGTCAAAAGTGACCGAAGACCACCAGGGGTAATGTGGTCTTTCATTCACTGCAATACAAGTTTACAAGTATGACGTCCTGCTTTTGAGAAACCTGGAAATGTGAAGTCAAAATACTGGCAAAGTGGGACAATGGGTAAAGTGGGTAAAGTGGGACAGTTAAGCTTCTTAATTTCTATCTTTACATGTAAATTATTCCATTACTAAAAATCAACATTGAGCTCATCATAAGCAAGTATGTGATAAAAAAAAAATAGGTTATATGGCTATGACATCACTTCCGAGGGTGTGGCACATCATATTCAACAACCTTACAGTGAACCGTGATGGTAAAGTAAAATGACATAGCATTCTGAGGTGAATAATGTTAAGATTATAAAAATTAAAACACTCATGGATCATTTGTAATTGTTATATATTTTGTTATAGGATGTAATGGTGAATCGGATCTTTTAAAAATCACATTCATATGAATCTTTTTGTCTCTAACCTACAACTGGGTTATATTGGTCACATGGTATACATTGGCTGCCAGTGTATAAAGAGCAAACTAGCACAGGTCAGTTCTTTTCACTTTTCAGTGTCCCCTCATAAATGTACATCTCTTAGAAAATTACAACCTTAGTGATACTAATGTTGTGTTTTCTTTTTAAACACCTAGGCAGGTTTGATGCATGTAGTCAATTGGAAATTGCTTTATCCACTGGAAGCCTCAATGGTGCAAAGTGAGGTTATCCACCACTAGGTCGGTCCAACACCTATGTGTCCTTCTGTGTGCATTTACCACAACAATAGTAGCTACTTGTTTACTACTGGCAAATAACCTTAGGAGCTAATCCATTTTCACATCCATCCATTCGCCAAAACCTAGATGTATTTTTATGTTTTTAATCCAGTCTCTACTTTTGCAAGTGTTCATCTATTCCTCAGTTTATCATTTTGCTGATTTGGGAGGAGGCTGCATTACATGAAGGACACAGATGGGTGACAGGTGAATGATGCACAATAATGTTTCCCTGTATTCAGCAGTTGGGGTTGGTGTCCCGAGGAACACATCTGGAATACAACAGAGTCAGTTTTTATTTTATTGTTCCTGTTGAAATAAAACCTCCCTCCCATTTGTTATTGTTTTAATAAAACTGTTAAACTCTGTAGGGAAATTGTAGTGTTGTTTTGTTCAGTCTTGCCAAATAGATTTCGGGCCCAACAGTGTATGTAATTGTAAACCATAAAAAATGAAAAATCTTTAAAATTTATATCATTTCTATATTATAATTTATAATATAGGTATAACATACCTGATTCAAGTCATCAGTTGAGTAGTAAATTACTTAAAGACCTGAAACATTCCAGGAAAATGGTAAGGAAACCCTATAAATATTAAATATGAGCGCCCTCTACTGCCTGTTAATGGTAAGTGATATTAAAATAATAACCTGCAGGGAACGTTCCCAGAACGTTCTCTTTAGGTTATAAAAAAGAAAACCTACAGAGAACGTTCCTAGAACATTCTTATTTGGTTCCCCAAAAAATAACCAAATGAGAACCGTTAGGGGAACGTTCTGTGTTTACTGGGCAGTTGTATACACATGCTTCTACACACATTTGTGAAAGAATAGGTCACTTTCAGGAGCTCAGTGAATTCAAGAGTGGTACCGTGATAGGTTTCCACCTGTGTGATAAGTGCATTTGTGAAATTTCCTCACTAAATATTCCACAGTCAACTGTTAGTGGTTTTAAAACAAAGATTATAAATTATAAATATACTGTATATAATTGTTTTAATGATTGTACAGATATGTTTACAAGTGTATTGTTTATGATGTTCATCTGTATAATTTACAGATGCACAATTTATATGTATTACATAATTCAAACTCCATAAAACTCCAGAAAACTACATTTTCCAATGTAAATCTGTGGTAAAAAATTGAACTGCATCACTTATGCATCGCTTATTTTCACATTGAATGCCTTGAGCTATGACATTGTATTGTTTTTTGTCTATTTGTTAATAAGGGATTTATGGACACATCAAGGTTTTTAGATTTGTAGAGTAAAAGTCATAGTTTTTATTTTGAAGTAAAAAGATTATCCTACCCACACAATTAGCAGAGAGGACCTAATAAATTGGCTAGCATGTTAACTAGTGTTATTATTTTTAAGTTTAATACTTATTGTATTATTATTTAATATTTTCATGAATTAGATGTACATTTAATACATCTTTGCTTATATTAATTCATTTGTCATGTAATGTTGTTGTGTGACCATCTATGGAACGTTCCCCTAAAGTCACATTGGGGACGTTATTATATGACCAACAGAGGACCGTATGGGAACGTTCTGTTAACGTCCCGAATGTCCTCTTTGTAACGTTGTTGTGTGACCATAGAATAACCAGTATGGAACGTCCCCCTAAAGTCACATTGGGAACGTTATTATATGACCAACAGAGGACCGTATGGGAACGTTCTGTTAACGTCCCAAATGTCCTCTTTGTAACGTTTGCTATGTGACCATAAAATACCCCAAATAGAACGTCCCCCTAAAGTCATATAAAGAACCTTGAACTGCAGCACTTTCATAACCAAAAGAGGACGTTCTATGAACGTTCCTAATGTTCTGTAAAGGTTCGGAACTTTCGTTACCTTTAGAGAACTTTTAGGGAACGTTGCACAAGGTCGCGAGAACGTCCCCTCCTACGTGGGTGTCTGCTTTCCTCATAGAGCGGTAACACCCCAGTAAACACAGAACGTTCCCCTAACGTTCCCATATGGTTCTCATTTGGTTATTTTTTTGGGAACCAAATAAGAACGTTCTAGGAATGTTCTCTGTAGGTTTTCTTTTTTATAACCTAAAGAGAACGTTCTGGGAACGTTCCCTGCAGGTTGTTATTTTATAACCTAAAGAGAACCTTCCCAGAACGTTCCCTGCAGGTTATTTTTAGGTTTAATTTTTATAACCTAAAGAGATCGTTCTGGGAACGTTCCCTGCAGGTTGTTATTTTATAACCTAAAGAGAACCTTCCCAGAACGTTCCCTGCAGGTTATTTTTATAACCTAAAGAGAACCTTCCCAGAACGTTCCCTGCAGGTTGTTATTTTATAACCTAAAGAGAACCTTCCCAGAACGTTCCCTGCAGGTTATTTTTAGGTTTAATTTTTATAACCTAAAGAGAACGTTCTGGGAACGTTCCCTGCAGGTTGTTATTTTATAACCTAAAGAGAACCTTCCCAGAACGTTCCCTGCAGGTTATTTTTAGGTTTAATTTTTATAACCTAAAGAGATCGTTCTGGGAACGTTCCCTGCAGGTTGTTATTTTATAACCTAAAGAGAACCTTCCCAGAACGTTCCTTGCAGGTTATTTTTAGGTTTAATTTTTATAACCTAAAGAGAACCTTCCCAGAACGTTCCCTGCAGGTTGTTATTTTATAACCTAAAGAGAACCTTCCCAGAACGTTCCCTGCAGGTTATTTTTAGGTTTAATTTTTATAACCTAAAGAGAACGTTCTGGGAACGTTCCCTGCAGGTTGTTATTTTATAACCTAAAGAGAACCTTCCCAGAACGTTCCCTGCAGGTTATTTTTAGGTTTAATTTTTATAACCTAAAGAGAACGTTCTGGGAACGTTCCCTGCAGGTTATTATTTTAATATCACTTACCATTAACAGGCAGTAGAGGGCGCTCATATTTAATATTTATAGGGTTTCCTTACCATTTTCCTGGAATATTTCAGGTCTTTAAGTAATTTACTACTCAACTGATGACTTGAATCAGGTATGTTATACCTATATTATAAATTATAATATAGAAATGATATAAATTTTAAAGATTTTTCATGGTTTATTTGAAAGATTTTTCATTTTTTATGGTTTACAATTACATACACTGTTGGGCCGAAATCTATTTGGCAAGACTGAACAAAACAACACTACAATTTCCCTACAGAGTTTAACAGTTTTATTAAAACAATAACAAATGGGAGGGAGGTTTTATTTCAACAGGAACAATAAAATAAAAAACTGACTCTGTTGTATTACAGATGTGTTCCTCGGGACACCAACCCCAACTGCTGAAAACAGGGGAAACATTTTTGTGCATCATTCACCTGTCACCCATCTGTGTCCTTCATGTAATGCAGCCTCCTCCCAAATCAGCAAAATGATAAACTGAGGAATAGATGAACACTTGCAAAAGTAGAGACTGGATTAAAAACATAAAAATACATCTAGGTTTTGGCGAATGGATGGATGTGAAAATGGATTAGCTCCTAAGGTTATTTGCCAGTAGTAAACAAGTAGCTACTATTGTTGTGATAAATGCACACAGAAGGACACATAGGTGTTGGACCGACCTAGTGGTGGATAACCTCACTTTGCACCATTGAGGCTTCCAGTGGATAAAGCAATTTCCAATTGACTACATGCATCAAACCTGCCTAGGTGTTTAAAAAGAAACATTAGTATCACTAAAGGCCATTGCACACTGAGTCCGAAATTTTCGTATGCGTTTTTCCGTGTTCATCAGCCTAAAAATTCGTCACGCACAGAAACCTTGCACACGGAGTCCGATGCGTATTTATTAAACCTTTGCGGAAAAAAACGCAAAAATTACAAAATGGATTCGTCAAGCAGTGAGGATGATTTTGTTGCCCTCTCTCTTCTTAAAAAGAGAAAAAGAAAGAGGAAATATTGGGTCCATCCAATCCTGAGATTGCGCCGAGAGGAAGGAGAGTTTCAGCTCCTTATCAAGGAGTTGTGAAATTATCCCGAGCGATTCAAAATTTACCTCAGAATGTCTGTGGAAAAGTTTGATGCTTTGCTAGCGATACTGGAGCCACACATTAAAAAGAAGACTACAAATTTCCGTGAGCCAATCGATCCTGAACTGAGACTGGCAGTATGTCTAAAGGTAGCTATCACACACACACACACACACACACACACACACACACACACACACACACACACACACACACACACACACACACACACACACACACACACACACACACACACACACACACACACACACACACACACACACACACACACACAGCCGGCGGAAGCGCTGGGCAGACAGAACAGCTGTATACAGGTTACATTTTGTACCCTAATAATACAATATAATCACACCTAAATCGATCCGAAATTTCGATCTGATTGAAAGGGGAGGTTTATTCCTTTTCTATTCCGATCGAGAGAACATACACTTGATCGAATTGAAAACCGAAACTGAAAGGACTGCGCATGTGCAATAGGGCTGTCAACGAATATTCTAAATTCGAATATATATTCGAATAGTTTTAAAAAACAGAAATTCGAAGGTGAAAATTAATATTCGAATGTGGAAAAAAAAAACGCGCCCGCGGTAGCAGATGTGCGGCTGTCTGCTTTGCGAGTGGGCGTGCTGCCTGAGGGGTCTTTGTTGTCACATTTCTCGGAATTGTGTGCCTCGTTTTATTTAACGTTAAACAGAAACATGACTAAAATGTAAGGCTACTGTACTGACTGAATAGATGTTGCATGAATAAGGTAGGTTAGATACAGCAGTTTCATGCACTGCAGGCTTCCACTGGTTTGATTATTTACCGTTTCATGTCAAGGAAAAGTTCCATGTTTACCACAGCACAGCTCGCTCGGAGCGTTCAATGTCGGTTCTATATACTGTAAAACTTCAATTAATGTTAATAATTTGTTTTAATCACTGAATGAAGCCTGCTATATTTGGGACAAGAGTCGCGACCTTATATTGCTTGCACAAAACTCTTGATCAGCACTCAACATTTGTTTATTGTTGTTGTTCTTTTAAACCGTTATGCGCAGAGAGCGTGAGGGCGAGAGAGAGAGAAAGAGTGCCTGCGCGTGCGAGCGAGAGTGAGGTCTTGGCCATTAGTTGATTTACTTGTTTTTGTGTAGGTAATACGTTGTCAAATATGTTTAAACTTAAATAAACTACCTATACAAATAGTTATGTCTCTTTGTATTAATTTGTCCTGTTATTGACGTAATGCGCGTCATTGACCAAATGCGCAACCAGATATTCGAATAGTTCGAATATATGTGTTTTTTTAGAGGGAATATTCGAATGTCATTTTTGAGCAATTTTGACAGCCCTAATGTGCAATGATGTGCGGAACGAGCTGTTCCCCCACATTATTGAAACAACATTAAGTTGTGCTCTATAATAATATATGTATAATTTCAGGTATCTGAGCACTGGGGACTCATTCACGAAGTGTATCAACTTGTCAGACGCCATTCTGGATTTTGCCGGTCACTTGTACGGTGGCTCAGATTTGTCAAAAACCTCTCAAAATGCTGGCTGTGGATGCGAAAACGCAGAAAATCGAACCCGATCCGAATTTTTTTATTACGGACGAAAGTTTCGGAGGCAGTGTGCAAGCGTGATTGAAATAACGTGAGGTCGAATTTTTTTTAACGTACGAAAATTTCGGATACGAATTTCGGACTCAGTGTGCAATGGCCTTAAGGTTGTAATTTTCTAAGAGATGTACATTTATGAGGGGACACTGAAAAGTGAAAAGAACTGACCTGTGCTAGTTTGCTCTTTATACACTGGCAGCCAATGTATACCATGTGACCAATATAACCCAGTTGTAGGTTAGAGACAAAAAGATTCATATGAATGTGATTTTTAAAAGATCCGATTCACCATTACATCCTATAACAAAATATATAACAATTACAAATGATCCATGAGTGTTTTAATTTTTATAATCTTAACATTATTCACCTCAGAATGCTATATCATTTTACTTTACCATCACGGTTCACTGTAAGGTTGTTGAATATGATGTGCCACACCCCCGGAAGTGATGTCATAGCCATATAACCTATTTTTTTTTAATCACATACTTGCTTATGATGAGCTCAATGTTGATTTTTAGTAATGGAATAATTTACATGTAAAGATAGAAATTAAGAAGCTTAACTGTCCCACTTTTACCCACTTTACCCATTGTCCCACTTTTGCGAGTATTTTGACTTCACATTTCCAGGTTTCTCAAAAGCAGGACGTCATACTTGTAAACTTGTATTGCAGTGAATGAAAGACCACATTACCCCTGGTGGTCTTCGGTCACTTTTGACCTAAAAGTTTTGTATTTTGAATTTTTTTAAAACATAGCTTCATCGGAATGGTATGCACGGGATCTAGTGGTTACACCATGAAATTACATGTTTTATTTTATTTTCTCTCAACAGGTGGCGCTAGTCTGCCTTCAAAAACAATGGATTTAAAAGGCCCAGTCTATGTTAATCTGAAATACTGCAATAATTGAAAAATAAATTAGATTTAAAAAAAAATTATTATTATTTTCAATGGCAAAAATGGACCATAATTATTTCATAAATATGAATTGATATAAAATGCTCTCAAAATACAAAACAAAACTATTATTGAACTAAAGTATATTAAATTGATTTTGCTTAAGTTTCATTTTCAGGTGTCCGGTCATGAAGAACACAAATGAGGAGCACCACAGGGTAAAATATATTTGTTTGTAATTTAGTAATATAGCGCAAGGTATCATTATATTGTATTTCATCTGCCTCTGGTAAAGAAATTAAGTAAAACCTTTCTGCTCTTCCTTGTCAGATATCCTGTTTATCTGTTGTGCGCACACACTGTGTGTGTGTGTGTGTTGGACTGAGTATGTACGTATATGCCCTATTCAACTACGCCTCTGTTTAATGCATATAGAGGAAACACACTTGTGTATCTAGGTATTACAGTGGAATAGAAATACAACACTTCCCCAAAAGACCATAAAACAGTTGCAGCTCATACAGAACGCTGCTGCCATATTGAGGAACCAGAAAATATGAACATATCACACCAGTCCTCAGATCTTTACACTGGCTCCCAGTTACATTTAGATCTAATTTATAGCGTCTTATCAACTCACTGTCATCCATTGTGTGCAAAACATTTCTTCTCCCTCTGTGTCTTTCTGTCATTTTCTCCTGTTAAAAAAACTCTTAAGCCTCTTAAAAGTCCTTACTCCTAACAATTTTGACCTTAAGACCTCTTTTAACCTCTTTCTGAATTACTTTACTAGGATTTTTATTTAATTTTAAGAGTAAACACCCACATTTCTAAAAACTTTCTTAGGATTTTGTCACTATAGCTACTCTTTGCAATTATAATTTTTATGAATACGGGCCCAGATGTGCTATTACAGTAGTCACAGACAAATCTAGACTCAAAACACATCTGTTTAGCTGTGCATTTACTGAATGGGCACCGTGCCACTGTTCGTACTTTAATTATTCTTATTTCTTTTGATTATTTTAATTTCTTCTATGTAAAGCACTTTGAATTACCATTGTGTATGAAATGTGCTATATTAATAAACTTGCTTTGCCTGTCCCTGCATGTTTCATTCTAAAACCTGTAGAAATTTCCTGCACATATTGTCAATGCATAAATAAAACAATATCTTCCAAAAAAAAACTGCAGGATTCCTGTACGTTATTTTTGTATGCAAAACGGTTTCATTCACAACTAATTAACATATGATGCACCTTGCACTTCTCTTACATGTTTGATTTACTTTAAATTCTATAAGATAGATTTCATCACTGCATTTTAAAAATTTTAAAGCTCCTTTAACAGGGCCGCGTGCAAAACGCGTTAGACAGCTCTGGCAAAGCGCTCACAATCCCACAAATTATCACACTATGAAAAAAACATACATTTACACATATTATTCCATATCATTCTACTTACTTCTCGAACATTTGCACATCAAAGCCGAATGCTTCCATCATAAGGGCTGCCACGCGTTGATAGAGTAAACTCGCGTGTAGCTGGTTAACCAAATTAAGTTAAGAATTCTTCGCTTGCATGCATGCTTATGACTGACTACATCATATATCGCCACCTGTGGGTTGTTGAATATGTATTATATGTTATGTATATTTCCCATCCCGTCCAGGCAGGTACCCAACACCCGATTCATTTTAATTGTTAATTAATTTCAGTAAATCTAGCCAATTTAGTTAACATATTTATATTCAAAAGTTTATATATAACTTATATTTACTAAATTATTGTGGTATATCACTTTTTGACAAGGTAACGCAAGGTATCATTATATAAATGTAGCCTACATTTAAAAAAATAAATAATAATATAAATATACATTTGTGCGCGTGCCATTGTCCATGGCGGGAATATATAAGCAGGGGTTGTGACCACTGCGCGCAGAACCCGGTTTTCATTGTAAGTGGACATCCTATTCTACCAGCATTTTTGAGGTAAAGTACTTTTTACGTAACTGATTTTACTTTTAAAACATACGAACCCCTTACAAAGGTATTACACTTACAAATTTGAAGAAAGTAAATAATAAAATCTAATTATAGCATACTAGTATAACCTAACGTTATAGGCTATAACGTTAGGCCCCTAACGTTAAGTTACTCTAACCACATAAATAAGATAAATAACTGCCGCTTTCACCTAAATGAACATTTTTAATTGTCACAAAATTGATTAACTGTCTTTTCCAGTAAATGTACCCCTACTTTTCACATAAACAATGATTTTCCGTTTTTTTTCCCCACCGTCCACTAGTCGCTATAATTAAATACCGTTAAATGCCGTTAAGTCTGTGTGACGTCATTTGGGATAATAACCCGCTCATTTTGAAATGAACTTTTGCGTTTCATCAGTCATCATGTCTGTGATGTTATCGTTACTTTAAAATAAATAAAATATACAATTATTAAGTTGGCTTGTGAGAGCCAATTTACTGAAATCCTATTTAAACTTATTATTAAGTTGGCTTGTGAGAGCCAACTTACTGAAATCCTATTTAAACTTATTATTAAGTTGGCTTGTGAGAGCCAACTTACTGAAATTCTATTTAAACTTATTATTATTAGTGGTGCTTGCAAAGCATCACTATTGTAATCTCACATACTTATTATTTTTATTTTTATTAGTGGTGCTTGCAAAGCATCACTATTGTAATCTCACATACTTATTATACTTTTTTTTATTTTTATTTTTATTAGTGGTGCTTGAAAAGCATCACTATTGTAATCTCACATACTTATTATTATACTTTTTATTTTTATTTTTATTTTTATTTTATATCTCTTAACAAAACTTCGGCACCTAACTCAGTCCCGCACCGTTTGGCGTAGACCCACCGAATGAGGGTGTCAAATCGAACGGCCTATTGAGGACACATGTGCTATGACTTTTATAAGCGTATCGGAGTACGGTATTTGCCCCAGGGGCAAAAAAGCGGCCGAAAAATCCCATAGACTTAACATTGAGACAAACTTTGACGCGTCACAGCTCCAAGCTGAGGATTTCAGTAGAAACGTGTGATTTGCCACATTTGAAGAGGCTGCCAGGCTCTGTAAGAGCATACCTCAATATGGGGTAAAAGTTGCACCCCTGGGGGCAGGAGCTGCCCAAAAATGCCCCAATTGACTTATAATGGTGTAGGACGGCCCATGAAATGAAAAGGCATAGGGATTTGTATTGAACATAGCTCTGGATCACAGTGTCATAGAGACGAGGGGGTGGGCTCATTTTACTCAGACAACCAATCAGTCTCTCTGGATCATTGTGAAGCTATCAAGCCACGCCCTAGCAACCATTAAGAGCACCTTAGCAACAAGTCCCATACACTTCTATTGAAAAGATCAAAGGGATATCTCCGGATAGAAGTGTCATAGAAACACAAGGGTGGTCTCGTTTGACTCGGGACAGCAAACAGCCAATCATGCATCACTTCAACACTTCCTAGCCCCTCCCTAGCAACCATTGTCGAAAGCACCTTAACAACCAAAATCCATAGAGGGATATCTTCCATTCTGAATGTCACAGAGGCATGGGAGTTGGTTTATATCATTCATACTGACAAGCAGCCTTTGGAGATTCATGATTGGCAGCTGCCAAGCCACTCCCTAGCAACTACACAGAGTACCCTAGCAACCGTTTAGCAGTAACTATATCTCTGCACCAGAAAATCAGAGAGACTTCTGGGTTGATTTATTTCAATCAGGATGGCAAGGAGACTTGATAAGTATCACTATGTTAACTGCCTAGCAACCAGATGGGGTTACCCTAGCAACCGAGTAACAAATCACATATCTCTGCATCAGAAAAACGTAGAGACTTCCGGGTTGACTTATTTCAATCAGGATGGCAAGGAGACTTCATTAGTATCACTATGGTAACTGCCTAGCAACCAGATGGGGTTACCCTAGCAACCGAGTAACAAATCACATATCTCTGCATCAGAAAAACGTAGAGACTTCCGGGTTGACTTATTTCAATAAGGATGGCAAGGACACTTGATTAGTATCACTATGGTATCTGCCTAGCAACCAGATGGGGTTACCCTAGCAACCGAGTAACAAATCACATATCTCTGCATCAGAAAAACATAGAGACTTCCGGGTTGACTTATTTCAATCAGGATGGCAAGGAGACTTGATTAGTATCACTATGGTAACTGCCTAGCAACCAGATGGGGTTACCCTAGCAACCGAGTAACAAATCACATATCTCTGCATCAGAAAAACATAGAGACTTCCGGGTTGACTTATTTCAATCAGGATGGCAAGGACACTTCATTAGTATCACTATGCTAACTGCCTAGCAACCAGATGGGGTTACCCTAGCAACCGAGTAACAAATCACATATCTCTGCACCAGAACACACTACAGACTTCCGGGTTGACTTATTTCACTCAGGATGGAAAGGAGCCATGTATTGTATTACCTTGGTAACTGCATAGCAACCACATGGGCTTCCCCTAGCAACCGAGTAACAAATCACATATTTCTGCACCAGAAAATCGTACAGACTTCTGGGTTGGTTTATTTATGACCATAATTTTTGTTCTTTTCCAGTTACAACATGCTGTTTGATCGAGTTTTGCCACGGCAAGCACCACTCACATTTTCTTCAGGAAATGTACCTATCTAGTTTTTATTTTTATATCTCTTAACAAAACTTCGGCACCTAACTCGTCCCAGCACCGTTTGGCGTAGACCCACCGAATGAGGTGTCAAATCGAACGGCCTATTGAGGACACATGTGCTATGACTTTTATAAGCTGATCGAGGTACGGTATTTGCCCCAGGGGCAAAAAAGCGGCCGAAAAATCCCATAGACTTAACATTGCGACAAACTTTGACGCGTCACAGCTCCAAGCGAGGATTTCGTAGAAACGTGTGATTTGCCACATTTGAAGAGGCTGGCAGGCTCTGTAAGAGCATACCTCAATATGGGGTAAAAGTTGCACCCCTGGGGGCAGGAGCTGCCCAAAAATGTCCCAATTGACTTCTAATGGTGTAGGACGGCCCATGAAATGAAAAGGCATAGGGATTTGTATTGAACATAGCTCTGGATCACAGTGTCATAGAGACGAGGGGTGGGCTCATTTTACTCAGACAACCAATCAGTCTCTCTGGATCATTGTGAAGCTATCAAGCCACGCCCTAGCAACCATTAAGAGCACCTTAGCAACAAGTCCCATAGACTTCTATTGAAAAAGATCAAAGGGATATCTCCGGATAGAAGTGTCATAGAAACACAAGGGTGGTCTCGTTTGACTCGGGACAGCAAACAGCCAATCATGCATCACTTCAACACTTCCTAGCCCCTCCCTAGCAACCATTGTCGAGCACCTTAACAACCAAAATCCATAGAGGGATATCTTCCATTCTGAATGTCACAGAGGCATGGGAGTTGGTTTATATCATTCATACTGACAAGCAGCCTTTGGAGATTCATGATTGGCAGCTGCCAAGCCACTCCCTAGCAACTACACAGAGTACCCTAGCAACCGTTTAGCAGTAACTATATCTCTGCACCAGAAAATCAGAGAGACTTCTGGGTTGATTTATTTCAATCAGGATGGCAAGGAGACTTCATAAGTATCACTATGTTAACTGCCTAGCAACCAGATGGGGTTACCCTAGCAACCGAGTAACAAATCACATATCTCTGCATCAGAAAAACGTAGAGACTTCCGGGTTGACTTATTTCAATCAGGATGGCAAGGAGACTTCATTAGTATCACTATGGTAACTGCCTAGCAACCAGATGGGCTTACCCTAGCAACCGAGTAACAAATCACATATCTCTGCATCACAAAAACATAGAGACTTCCGGGTTGACTTATTTCAATCAGGATGGCAAGGAGACTTCATTAGTATCACTATGGTAACTGCCTAGCAACCAGATGGGCGTTACCCTAGCAACCGAGTAACAAATCACATATCTCTGCATCAGAAAAACGTAGAGACTTCCGGTTTGACTTATTTCAATCAGGATGGCAAGGAGACTTGATTAGTATCACTATGGTATCTGCCTAGCAACCAGATGGGGTTACCCTAGCAACCGAGTAACAAATCACATATCTCGGCATCACAAAAACGTAGAGACATCCGGGTTGACTTATTTCAATCAGGATGGCAAGGAGACTTCATTAGTATCACTATGGTAACTGCCTAGCAACCAGATGGGCTTACCCTAGCAACCGACTAACAAATCACATATCTCTGCATCACAAAAACGTAGAGACTTCCTGGTTGACTTATTTCAATCAGGATGGCAAGGACACTTCATTAGTATCACTATGGTAACTGCCTAGCAACCAGATGGGGTTACCCTAGCAACCGACTAACAAATCACATATCTCTGCATCACAAAAACGTAAAGACTTCCGGATTGACTTATTTCAATCAGGATGGCCAGGACACTTCATTAGTATCACTATGGTAACTGCCTAGCAACCAGATGGAGTTACTCTAGCAACCGAGCAACATATCACATATCTCTGCATCAGAAAAACCAGGATGGAAAGGAGCCATGTATTGTATTACCTTGGTAACTGCATAGCAACCACACGGGCTTACCCTAGCAACCGAGTAACAAATCACATATTTCTGCACCAGAACATCGTATCACATTTCTGGGTTGGTTTATTTATGACCATAATTTTTGTTATTTTCAAGTTACAACATGCTGTTTGACTAGTTTTGCCACGGCAAGCACCACTCACATTTTCTTCAGGAAATGTACCCATCTAGTTATACTTTTTATTAGTGGTGCTTGCAAAGCATCACTATTGTAATCTCACATACTTATTATTTTTATTTTTATTTTTATTATATCTCTTAACAAAACTTCGGCACCTAACTCGTCCCGCACTGCTTAGGCGTAGACCCACCGAATGAGGTATCAAATCGAACGGCCTATTGAGGACACGTGTGCTATGACTTTTATAAGTTGATCGGGTAGTGTATTTGCCCTAGGGGCAAAAAAAGCGGCCTAAAAAATCCCATAGACTTAACATTACGGCAAACGAAACTTTGACGAGTCACAGCTCCGAGCGAGGATTTCAAGCAGAAACAAGTGATTTGCCACATTTGAAGAGGCTGGCAGACTCTGTAAGAGCATACCTCAATATGGGGTAAAGTTGCACTCCCTGGGGGGCAGGAGCTGCCCAAAGTTGCAGGAGCTGCCCCATTGACTTACTATGGTGAAGGACGTACTATGGTGAAGGACGGCCCATGAAATGAAAAGGCATAGGGATTTGTATTGAACATAGCTCTGGATCACAGTGTCATAGAGACGAGGGGGTGGGCTCATTTTACTCAGACGACCAATCAGTCTCTCAGGATCATTGTGAAGCTATCAAGCCACGCCCTAGCAACCATTAAGACCACCTTAGCAACAAGTCCCATAGACTTCTATTGAAACAGATCAAAGGATATCTCCGGATAGAAGTGTCATAGAAACACAAGGGTGGTCTCGCTTGACTCGACAGCAAACAGCCAATCATGCATCAAATCAACACTTCTAGCCCCTCCCTAGCAACCATTGTCGAGCACCTAACAACCAAAATCCATAGAGGGATATCTTCCATTCTGAATGTCACAGAGGCATGGCAGTTGACTTATTTCAATTCAGGACTGGCAAGGAGACTTCATTATGTATGCAGCTACTAGGTAACTGCCTAGCAACCACACAGAGTTACCCTAGCAACCGAGTAACAAATCACTATATCTCTGCATCAGAAAATCAGTAGAGACTTCTGGGTTGATTTATTTCAATCAGGATGGCAAGGAGACTTCGATTAGTATCACTATGGTAACTGCCTAGCAACCAGATGGGGTTACCCTAGCAACCGAGTAACAAATCACATATCTCTGCACTCACAAAACAGTAGAGACTTCCGGGTTGACTTATTTTACTCAGGATGGCAAGGAGACTTCATTAGTATCACTATGGTAACTGCCTAGCAACCATATGGGGTTACCCTAGCAACCAAGTAACAAATCACATATCTCTGCATCAGAAAAACGTAGAGACTTCTGGTTTGACTTATTTCAATCAGGATGGCAAGGACACTTGATTAGTATCACTATGGTAACTGCCTAACAACCACATGGGGTTACCCTAGCAACCGAATAACAAATCACATATCTCTGCATCAGAAAATCGTAGAGACTTCTGGGTTGATTTATTTCAATCAGGATGGCAAGGACACTTGATAAGTATCACTATGGTAACTGCCTAGCAACCAGATGGGGTAACCCTAGCAACCGAGCAACAAATCACATATCTCTGCACCAGAAAACACTACAGACTTCCGGGTTGACTTATTTCACTCAGGATGGCAAGGAGCCATTTATTGTATTACCTTGGTAACTGCATAGCAACCACATGGGCTTACCCTAGCAACCGAGTAACAAATCACATATTTCTGCACCAGAAAATCGTACAGACTTCGGGTTGATTTATTTATGACCATAATTTTTGTTCTTTTCAAGTTACAACATGCTGTTTCACGAGTTTTGCCACGGCAAGCACCACTCACATTTTCTTCAGGAAATGTACCTATCTAGTTTTTATTTTATATCTCTTAACAAAACTTGGCACCTAACTCGTCCCTGTACCGTTTGGCGTAGACCCACGTAATGAGGTGTCAAATCGAACGGCCTATTGAGGACACGTGTGCTATGACTTTTATAAGCGATCGGGTACGGTATTTGCCCCAGGGGCAAAAAGCGGCGAAAAATCCCATAGACTTAACATTGAGACAAACTTTGACGCGTCACAGCTCCAATCGAGGATTTCAGTAGAAACGTGTGATTTGCCACATTTGAAGAGGCTGGCAGGCTCTGTAAGAGCATACCTCAATATGGGGTAAAAGTTGCACCCTGGGGGCAGGAGCTGCCCAAAAATGCCCCAATTGACTTATAATGGTGTAGGACGGCCCATGAAATGAAAAGGCATAGGGATTTGTATTGAACATAGCTCTGGATCACAGTGTCATAGAGACGAGGGGTGGGCTCATTTTACTCAGACAACCAATCAGTCTCTCTGGATCATTGTGAAGCTATCAAGCCACGCCCTAGCAACCATTAAGAGCACCTTAGCAACAAGTCCCATAGACTTCTATTGAAACAGATCAAAGGGATATCTCCGGATAGAAGTGTCATAGAAACACAAGGGTGGTCTCGTTTGACTCGGGACAGCAAACAGCCAATCATGCATCACTTCAACACTTCCTAGCCCCTCCCTAGCAACCATTGTCGAAGCACCTTAACAACCAAAATCCATAGAGGGATATCTTCCATTCTGAATGTCACAGAGGCATGGGAGTTGGTTTATATCATTCATACTGACAAGCAGCCTTTGGAGATTCATGATTGGCAGCTGCCAAGCCACTCCCTAGCAACTACACAGAGTACCCTAGCAACCGTTTAGCAGTAACTATATCTCTGCACCAGAAAATCAGAGAGACTTCCGGGTTGACTTATTTCAATCAGGATGGCAAGGACACTTCATTAGTATCACTATGGTAACTGCCTAGCAACCAGATGGGCTTACCCTAGCAACCGAGTAACAAATCACATATCTCTGCATCACAAAAACATAGAGACTTCCGGGTTGACTTACTTCAATCAGGATGGCAAGGAGACTTCATTAGTATCACTATGGTAACTGCCTAGCAACCAGATGGGCTTACCCTAGCAACCGAGTAACAAATCACATATCTCTGCATCAGAAAAACATAGAGACTTCCGGGTTGACTTATTTCAATAAGGATGGCAAGGACACTTGATTAGTATCACTATGGTATCTGCCTAGCAACCAGATGGGGTTACCCTAGCAACCGAGTAAAAAATCACATATCTCTGCATCACAAAAACATAGAGACTTCCGGGTTGACTTATTTCAATCAGGATGGCAAGGAGACTTCATTAGTATCACTATGGTAACTGCCTAGCAACCAGATGGGCTTACCCTAGCAACCGTGTAACAAATCACATATCTCTGCATCAGAAAAACGTAGAGACTTCCGGGTTGACTTATTTCAATAAGGATGGCAAGGACACTTGATTAGTATCACTATGGTATCTGCCTAGCAACCAGATGGGGTTACCCTAGCAACCGAGTAAAAAATCACATATCTCTGCATCACAAAAACATAGAGACTTCCGGGTTGATTTATTTTAATCAGGATGGCCAGGAGACTTGATTAGTATCACTATGGTAACTGCCTAGCAACCAGATGGAGTTACCCTAGCAACCGAGCAACATATCACATATCTCTGCACCAGAACACACTACAGACTTCCGGGTTGACTTATTTCACTCAGGATGGAAAGGAGCCATGTATTGTATTACCTTGGTAACTGCATAGCAACCACACGGGCTTACCCTAGCAACCGAGTAACAAATCACATATTTCTGCACCACAAAATCGTACAGACTTCTGGGTTGATTTATTTATGACCATAATTTTTGTTCTTTTCCAGTTACAACATGCTGTTTGACGAGTTTTGCCACGGCAAGCACCACTCACATTTTCTTCAGGAAATGTACCTATCTAGTTTTTATTTTTTTATTTTTATTTTTATATCTCTTAACAAAACTTCGGCACCTAACTCGATCCCGCACCGTTTGGCGTAGACCCACGAATGAGGTGTCAAATCGAGCGGCCTATTGAGGACACGTGTGCTATGACTTTTATAAGCGATCGGGAGTACGGTATTTGCCCCAGGGGCAAAAAGCGGCCGAAAAATCACATAGACTTAACATTGAGACAAACTTTGACGCGTCCACAGCTCCAAGCGAGGATTTCAGTAGAAACGTGTGATTTGCCACATTTGAAGAGGCTGGCAGGCTCTGTAAGAGCATACCTCAATATGGGGTAAAAGTTGCACCCCTGGGGGCAGGAGCTGCCCAAAAATGCCCCAATTGACTTATAATGGTGTAGGACGGCCCATGAAATGAAAAGGCATAGGGATTTTTATTGAACATAGCTCTGGATCACAGTGTCATAGAGACGAGGGGGTGGGCTCATTTTACTCAGACGACCAATCAGTCTCTCAGTATCATTGTGAAGCTATCAAGCCACGCCCTAGCAACCATTAAGAGCACCTTAGCAACAAGTCCCATAGACTTCTATTGAAACATATCAAAGGGATATCTCCGGATAGAAGTGTCATAGAAACACAAGGGTGGTCTCGTTTGACTCGGGACAGCAAACAGCCAATCATGCATCAAATCAACACTTCCTAGCCCCTCCCTAGCAACCATTGTCGAGCACCTTAACAACCAAAATCCATAGAGGGATATCTTCCATTCTGAATGTCACAGAGGCATGGGAGTTGGTTTATATCATTCATACTGACAAGCAGCCTTTGGAGATTCATGATTGGCAGCTGCCAAGCCACTCCCTAGCAACTAAACAGAGTACCCTAGCAACCGTTTAGCAGTAACTATATCTCTGCACCAGAAAATCAGAGAGACTTCTGGGTTGATTTATTTCAATCAGGATGGCAAGGAGACTTGATTAGTATCACTATGGTAACTGCCTAGCAACCAGATGGGGTTACCCTAGCAACCGAGTAACAAATCACATATCTCTGCATCAGAAAAACGTAGAGACTTCCGGGTTGACTTATTTCAATCAGGATGGAAAGGACACTTCATTAGTATCACTATGGTAACTGCCTAGCAACCAGATGGGCTTACCCTAGCAACCGAGTAACAAATCACATATCTCTGCATCACAAAAACATAGAGACTTCGGGTTGACTTATTTCAATCAGGCTGGCAAGGACACTTGATTAGTATCACTATGGTAACAGCCTAGCAACCAGATGGGGTTACCCTAGCAACCGAGTAACAAATCACATATCTCTGCACCACAAAATAGTACAGACCTCTGGGTTGATTTATTTCATTCAGGATGGCAAGGACACTTTATTACTATCACTATGGTAACTGCCTAGCAACCAGATGGGGTTACCCTAGCAACCAAGTAACAAATCACATATCTCTGCACCAGAAAATATCACAGACCTCTGGGTTGATTTATTTCACTCAGGATGGCAAGGACACTTGATTACTATCACTATGGTAACTGCCTAGCAACCAGATGGGGTTACCCTAGCAACCGAGTAACAAATCACATATCTCTGCACTAGAAAACAGTAGAGACTTCCGGGTTGACTTATTTTACTCAGGATGGCAAGGAGACTTCATTAGTATCACTATGTTAACTGCCTAGCAACCATATGGGGTTACCCTAGCAACCAAGTAACAAATCACATATCTCTGCATCAGAAAAGCGTAGATACTTCTGGGTTGGTTTATTTCAATCAGGATGGCAAAGACACTTGATTATGATCACTATGGTAACTGCCTAGCAACAAGGAGGGGTTACCCTAGCAACCGAAGTAACAAATCACATATCTCTGCACCAGAAAATTGAAGAGAATTCTGGGTTGATTTATTTTAATCAGGATGGCCAGGAGACTTGATTAGTATCACTATGGTAACTGCCTAGAAACCAGATGGGGTTAACCTAGCAACCGAGTAACAAATCACATATCTTTCCACCAGAAATTTGTAGAGATTTCCGGGTTGACTTATTTCACTCAGGATGGCAAGGAGACTTCATTACTATCACTATGGTAACTGCCTAGCAACCATATGGGGTTACCCTAGCAACCAAGTAACAAATCACATATCTCTGCATCAGAAAAGCGTACAGACTTCTGGGTTGGTTTATTTCACTCAGGATGGCAAGGAGACCTGATTACTATCACTATGGTAACTGCCTAGCAACCAGATGGGGTTACCCTAGCAACCGAAGTAACAAATCACATATCTCTGCACCAGAAAACACTACAGACTTCCGGGTTGACTTATTTCACTCAGGATGGAAAGGAGCCATGTGTTGTATTACCTTGGTAACTGCATAGCAACCACTTGGGCTTACCCTAGCAACCAAGTAACAAATCACATATTTCTGCACCAGAAAATTGTACAGACTTCTGGTTTCATTTATTTATGACCATAATTTTTGTTCTTTTCAAGTTATAGCATGCTGTTTGGTCGAGTTTTGCCACGACAAGCACCACTCACATTTTCTTCAGGAAATGTACCTATCTAGTTTTTATTTTTATATCTCTTAACAAAACTTCGCACCTAACTCGTCCCGCACCATTTGGCGTAGACCCACGAATGAGGTGTCAAATCGAACGGCCTATTGAGGACACGCGGTGCTATGACTTTTATAAGCTGATCGGGGTACGGTATTTGCCCCAGGGGCAAAAAAGCGGCCAAAAATCCCATAGACTTAACATTGAGACAAACTTTGACGCGTCACAGCTCCAAGCGAGGATTTCAGTAGAAACGTGTGATTTGCCACATTTGAAGAGGCTGGCAGGCTCTGTAAGAGCATACCTCAATATGGGGTAAAAGTTGCACCCTGGGGGAAGGAGCTGCCCAAAAATGCCCCAATTGACTTATAATGGTGTAGGACGGCCCATGAAATGAAAAGGCATAGGGATTTGTATTGAACATAGCTCTGGATCACAGTGTCATAGAGACGAGGGGGTGGGCTCATTTTACTCAGACGACCAATCAGTCTCTCAGGATCATTGTGAAGCTATCAAGCCACGCCCTAGCAACCATTAAGAGCACCTTAGCAACAAGTCCCATACACTTCTATTGAAACAGATCAAAGGGATATCTCCGGATAGAAGTGTCATAGAAACACAAGGGTGGTCTCTGTTTGACTCGGGACAGCAAACAGCCAATCATGCATCAAATCAACACTTCCTAGCCCCTCCCTAGCAACCATTGTCAAGCACCTTAACAACCAAAAATCCATAGAGGGATATCTTCCATTCTGAATGTCACAGAGGCAAGGGAGTTGGTTTATATCATTCATACTGACAAGCAGCCTTTGGAGATTCATGATTGGCAGCTGCCAAGCCACTCCCTAGCAACTAAACAGAGTACCCTAGCAACCGCTTAGCAGTAACTATATCTCTGCACCAGAAAATCAGAGAGACTTCTGGGTTGATTTATTTCAATCAGGATGGCAAGGACACTTGATTAGTATCACTATGGTAACTGCCTAGCAACCAGATGGGGTTACCCTAGCAACCGAGTAACAAATCACATATCTCTGCATCAGAAAAACGTAGAGACTTCCAGGTTGACTTATTTCAATCAGGATGGAAAGGAGACTTCATTAGTATCACTATGGTAACTGCCTAGCAACCAGATGGGCTTACCCTAGCAACCGAAGTAACAAATCACATATCTCTGCATCACAAAAAACATAGAGACTTCGGGTTGACTTATTTCAATCAGGATGGCAAGGACACTTGATTAGTATCACTATGGTAACTGCCTAGCAACCACATGGGGTTACCCTAGCAACCGAGTAACAAATCACATATCTCTGCACCAGAAAACAGTACAGATTTTTGGGTTGACTTATTTCACTCAGGATGGAAAGGAGCCATGTATTGTATTACCTTGCTAACTGCATAGCAACCACATGGGCTTACCCTAGCAACCTAGTAACAAATCACATATTTCTGCACCAGAAAATTATACAGACTTCTGGGTTGATTTATTTATGACCACAATTTCTGTTCTTTTCAAGCAGGCTATTTGACGAGTTTTGCCACGGCAAGCACCACTCACATTTTCTTCAGGAAATGTACCTATCTAGTTTCTTTCTAACCTCCTTTATGAAAAGTAGGAATCTCAAAAGGGTCTGGCCATGCAGTCCGCTGAGTATGACTTTAATTATCTTCAGAAGATGGAGAGAGGATCTCTGTCTCAGCTGTGCTAGGTGTTGGTGTCGTCACAAGTGAAATTATCTTCAGTGTAGGCTTATCTGGCAAGTCTTCAATGTCAGTAAGGTTCACTAGGGAATAGTTGAAGTCAGGATCCTCAAACTGAAGTGAGAACTTGTACTGAAGCCCCAGCTTCTCTTCAAGTTGTTCCAACAGTGAGTCAACTTTCCGTGGTTTCCCAGGAAGTGCGATTTTTCTGATGTCATTTTCATGAACAATCACTTGGAGTATGGTCCTTCTCTCCATATTTTGTCTCTGAAAAGGTTAAAGAATAGAGTTAGCTTTCTTAGTTGAAAGTTACAGTTCCCAAAACTCAGCATTGTCTTATTTAACCACTTTCAAAACTGTTCTTTGGAACACTAAATGAGATTTTTTTTTTAAGCTTCCACTCATCTTTGCCCAAACGGCATTCAAAAGAACACATAAAATGTGACTCTTGTCATGCAATACAAGTGTTTTAAAACTATATGAATGGTTTTGAGAAACAAACTGCAATATAAATTGGCTACCTATTGGGCTACATTACTTATATATAAATCTTGAACTCAATCTGTGTGCATTATTGCAAGTGCATGGTTGCGGACATGAATGATCAGAACATCTCAAATTCTCCTTTTTGTTTTCTAAATGTGAACGAGAGTAAATAATGAAGATTTTTCAGAAGTCACTTTAACATGAAAATACTAAGTGTCATCTATTCAGCATAAGATATAATGTTTAAGTGTACCATATGTTTTGCCCCTAAGTGTATAGGCTGGCAAAGGAAAAGGGTCATTCAGATCTGAGGGCTTGGTAACTGACAGTGACACCACATGACTGCACATTTCAAAAGAACGTAGTGCTCAATGTACCAACACTTCAGATCTTTACACACAAACATAACATCATGTTAATGAGAAGGATTTTGAAATCTGTCTAAAATCAGGTAGGCCTGAACAAGTACCAACAGATACAACCATATCTGGATTATACTTGATTCCGTCAATGCTCACAGATGATGCTGAGAGGACAGTGTTCTGAACTGCGAATCTCTGTTTCAGGAAGACCTGAAAATTCTCAGGGAAAGTTGAAATCAATGTACCCATCACCTTGTCCGGCCTGGACGGATGGCTTGAAAAAGGACGGTGAGTCAACATAGTAAGCCATCAGTCTTTGATGCCGAACAGCCAGAGTTTGTGGAACATTTTTGAAGTTTTTGATGTCACGAATGACATGTTTGAAGAATTTGTGCTTCCTTTATAGCACATTGTCCACACATCTCTAAGTGGTCCATACATTCGTATGAGCTGTGGATAGTGCTCAATGTAATGGTGCTTAGGGCGCAATGTGAAATGAGGAAACACTGTTAAAAGTAAATCTCTGTTCTGAGATTTTAGCATCAAGAAAATCAAGAGAATCCTCAGTGAACGCAACTGCCATTTCTAAAATATCTTTCAAAAGCAACAATGTGCCATGTTTGATCATTTTCAAGGATATCAAAACCAATCATGAGTGGCAGAAGTCTAATTAGTGCCCAGTTTTCATGGGCATTACCATCAATTGTATCTCGAGAGGCAAAGGTGGCTGGAATGATCTGAGGCTGATCAGTTTTGTCTGAGAATTTGTAAGGAAACTGCTTAATAGTGGAAAGAGGCTCTGGTTGTTTTTAAAATTGGGTTGCTGTCTTTTACTGCATTAGCAATATTTCTCACTAATGAATCACAGTCATTGAGTCCATGTTCATGGAGCATTTGCAGGATGGCCTGATGTAACAGGGGCTCTGACATAAGTAAAATCTGATTTAGTTGGATTACTTCCTGTGCAGCTGAATCAGAAATATGTAAAATAGCCTGCATTTTGAGAAAAAGTGAGGCTAAATTATGCTCTAGCTGATGCTGCAAAAAAATCAAGGTTTTCATTCTCTTCATCATTTTCCTCCAAGTGTACATCTATAGGATCATGGTACAAAGACTCTTCTGGTAGCACATTTTTATCTACAATTGGAGTCAGAACATGCAGGGCAATGTCAGACTTTAATTGTCTTTGATTAAGTGTTCTATGCTCTCTACATTTATGGACATTAAATGTTGAGTAGACATTGCTCTCAATATTGCAATCTTTGTATGGGCACTCTCCATCTCATAATGTTTTAGGTGCTGACGCAAATGAGACAAGAACATGGATTCTGTGCAAAGCATGTGTCTTAATTTAGCAATATTTCTTAGGTGGAAGAATGCTGTTCTACAAACATAGCCCTTTATTCCATCACGTTCATTACGATCACAAAATTCTGGCCTGTTAATAGTTCCTAGAATATCAAAATCCGCAAAGGAGGTAGATCCTTTTCATATTTGGCTCCTCAAAATTGCAATGTAGGCAGTGAAATATCAATGGGGTATCAACACATGTCTGGCTACCATGTACTTGATGTGAATGTTTTTTATTAAGTGCACCCTAAGTTAATTAAATGTTTTAAATGAACATAGACAATCTGTGTGGAGACATGGAATTGGAGTACTTCTCATGTAGCTTCCGTGTTTTAATCGGTAATGTTTCAAAACTTTAGCCCTCTTTTCACAAGAAAACAAGCAGAAATTACACTTCCACTCTATGGGTGTAGGTCCTCAAAATAAGCATACACCAACTGAAAAGTAAAAAGATATATTATTTATTTGTTAATCAAGATATCATTTTGCATACACGTGAAACATGAACAGCACGATGATCACGGGCAGACAGAATGTTAAAACGTTCTTGGAGTGCACGCAGCATGTTACGTATCATTAACAATAAACCAAACAAAACTATAACTGAACAAAAATAGAATCCACATTTTATACAAAAAAAAAAAAAAAGATTTCAGTAAAAATCAATGTTTGTAACGTATTTAGTAAGCCAATGCTCTCAAAAGATGGTTAGCCAGTAATACTCTTGATTAAAACTCATTACATTTGCATTTCTATTTCTCCCTATGATTATCTAAATTCATTATTTCGATTTGGGTTTATACAAAGATAAAATGCACTGCGAGTAGTGTATAATTAGGTCACCTACA
The DNA here is from genome assembly GCF_025860055.1 of Xyrauchen texanus. NCBI lineage: Eukaryota > Metazoa > Chordata > Actinopteri > Cypriniformes > Catostomidae > Xyrauchen > Xyrauchen texanus. Next base: position 36,707 of record NW_026266237.1, read on the forward strand.
TACCTAATGGCATTGCCACATGTTTTAGTCACACAGGAGGTGAGAGAAGTGAAGTTCATCGTCTCCCCGCTCCCACGGTGTACTTACTGTATGATACTGCGCATGCGCAGAAAATGCATTGAAGAAAGCATAAGAGCAATAGTAGAAAACATATTTATATTTTAGTCATGGAATTAAATCTCCGAAACCCAATAAATATGAATACTGAAGCTGATTATAAATATGATGGACTGTGAAGATTGTAGAAGTATTATGACTTGTGGAAGTAGGAGAAGGCAGACGGGAGTGTGGATCCAAATGCGGTTCTTTATTGACAAACAACAAATAACAGTACAAAACAGGGGCAAAATAAAAGGACCAATGATGGGTAACAGAAACTAAAGGCTAGATGAAATACAGACGGGGTGCGGGTAATGAAACATACACGGAGGGCAGGGAGATCCACTAACGGGTTAACAGCGGGGAACACAAACAGCAGGGAGATCCTCGGATCTGAACACGCAGACAGCGAACATAAACTGTGAACAACAGGGAGAGAGGTTAATAGCGAACATGTAACGTGATCTCAACATACAACGTCAACGAACGACAGAGGAAAGGGGAAACAAGCGGGTTTAAATAGACAGACATGGTGATAACAAAATAACAAACAGGTGCGGACAATAACACAGAGAGGGCGGTGGTGAGTGAAACAGAAAACGGTACAGACAACAAGGGATCGTGACGCGGAACGTGAAAAGTGAAAACGGAAAACACGGGACGGACAACACGGGATCGTAACATAGCCCCCCCTCAAAAGGACCGGATTCCAGACGGTCTAAAGAAACCTAAAAACAACAAACACAAAATGTTCCAGGCGAGGGGGGGCTAGAAGATAGGGAGAAAAGACAGACCAAAAGGGGCACAAGGGACACAGAGACAGACCAAGGAGGCACATGGGACACAGAGACAGACCAAGGAGGCACAAGGGACACAGAGACAGACCAAGGAGGCACAAGGGGCAATTAGGCAGTCCATGGAGGCACGAGGGGCCGACAGGTAGACCAGGAAGGCCGGGGGGGCAAGCAGGCAGTCTATGGGGGTGTGAGACGGGGCCAGGGTCAGGTGGCCTGGGGAGCGTCCACCGGGCAGGGACAGGTCCAGGAGACCAGGGAGGTGGCCACAAGGCAAAGACCGGTTCAGGAGGTCTGGGGGCGCCCGCTGGGTAGGGACAGGTTTAGGAGGCCAGGGAGGCAGCCACAAGGCAAAGACCGGTTCAGGAGGTCTGGGAGGCGCCACAGGACAGGAATGGGTTTAGGTGGTCTATGTGGCGGCCACTGGGCAAGGGCCGGTTCAGGGGGCCTGGGAGGAGGAGTGGCCACTGGGGAAGCTGGCGGAGCCAAGGTGGACTTCTGAGGCGGAGCAGTCGTGGCCTTGGATGGTGGCACCAAAGGAGGCGTAGGCAAGGACGCCGGAGCCCCTGGGGGCGGAGCAGAGACAGGCAGAGTCGTGGCAGACTCAGGCAGTAAGGCCTTGGGCGAGTCAGGAGGCGGAACAGTGTTGGGTGGAGCCAAGGGAGGTGATGGCGTAGAAGGCTCAGAAGGCGGAGCTGGGGGAGCCACTGGAGGCGGAGCCGAGGGAGGTTCAGGAGGCGGAGCCGAAGGTGGCGAGGGCGAAGAAGGCTCTGAAGACGGAGCCAATGGAGGCTTCGGAGGCGGAGCCGGGAGAGGCTCGGGAGATGGAACCGAGGGAGGTTCAGGAGGCGGAGCTGAAGGGGGCGAGGGCGAAGAGGGCTCTGAAGGCGGAGCCAAGGGAAGTTCAGGAGACGCAGCAAAGTGTACCTCAGGAGGCGGAGCCGAGGAAGGTCTAGGAGACGGGGTTGAGGAAGGCGGAGCCGAAGATGGCTCGGGAGGCCCAGGAGGCGGATCCGTGGGAGGCTCTGGAGGCTGAGCCGAGGAAGGCTCAGGAGGCAGGGCCGAGGAAGGTGGCGCCAGTAGGAGGCTTAAGAGGCGGAGACCTGGAAGGCTCTGGAGGCGAGCCGAGGGAGGTGGCGCCGTAGGGTTTCAGAGGCAGGAGACCTGGAAGGCTCTGAAGGCAGAGCCGAGGGAGGGGCGCCGTAGGATGCTTCTAGAGGCGGAGCCCTAGAAGGCTCAGGAGTCTCTGGGAGCAGAGCCGTAGGAGGCTCGGGAGGCGGAGCCGTAGGAGGCTCGGGAGTCTCTGGGAGCAGAGCCGAAGGAGACTCGGAAGGCGGAGCCCTGGGTGGTTCGAGAGACTTGAGAGGCGGAGCACTGGATGGCTCGAGAGGCGGAGCCTTTAATTATTTTTTTCGAAATGATTTGAGGAAAGTTTTGTGTTTGGTAGTTTGAGGAACAGACACAGTCTCTATTAAATATCTAGGTGATACAGTCTCTATGTTTTGTAGTTTATTTGTGACGTCTCAAGGCAGCTAGCAGACGCTCAAATTAACCAGTTTGTCTACTTCCTGACCTGGGCCCCAGTTAGTCAAATACTATCATTAAGACTATGAGCCAAATTACTTGAGAGGAGAGTGGCACCTTCCCTGGAGGGATGGAGTCTGTCTCTCTTTAGCAGGTCAGGTCTACCTCACAAACTCTTCCAATTGTCTATAAATCCTATTTTATTCTTCAGACACCACTCAGACTTCCAGCCATTCATTGACACTAATCTACTATAAACCTCATCACCACAATGAGCAGGGAGGGTGCCAGACCATATTACAGTGTCTGACATCGTTTTTGCAAATTCACACACCTCTTTAACATTATCTTTAGTGATTTCCGACTGGTCAAGTGGGACATCATTAATGCCGACATGAATAACAATTTTAGAAAATCTACGCTTAGCATTAGCCAGCACTTGTAAATTTGATTTGATGTCAGATGCTCTGGCACCGAAATGCATTTAACAATAGTGGTTGGAGTCTATTTCCACATGCCTTACAATAGAATCATCAATAACAAGGGCTCTTTCAACATGATCCTCAACGGGTGCATCATTGAGTGGGGAGAAACTATTGGAAACCCTAACAGGAATGGGAGAGTGATGTTGCTTTGCTGAGCGCAGTATGCCGCCGAGACGTCACCCAAACAAGCTGCTAGAGGGGCTCTACAGCCAGAACCAAAGTGTGTGTGTTGCTCTTTGTACACCCTGCATCTGAAACAGTATCTACCGGCTTATCTTTCTCACTGATCTCAACTCGTGAGTCTCTAATTCATTAACCTTCTCCATCAGCCTGACAAATTCCTTACATTTATCACATGTGAATCCCTCACTGCTGCCGGAAGAGGTTATTGTAAACATGTGACATGCAATGCATGAAATAACATGAGTGGATGCCATGATTTACCACAGTTGTTTGTTGTTGGTTGTCCTTAATAAGTGGTTATTTGAGATCGATGCAATAATCCTTGAAACAGAGATTAAAAATGGGTGTGCACTGTAAAATGAATGCAGTTTATCGTAATAAAAATAGAAAGCTAATACACATGGAAAAAGAACGCAGTTGACTTGTGATAGGAGACAAATGCGGGAAAACCCGATGCACATTGAAAAAGGGCAGATGTTAAAGATTAAAGGCTGAAAACAGATATATAAGTGATGCTAAAAAAACAGCAGGCTACAAACACAGACTCGATCTAGGCGCCAGCAGTAACAGGTAAGCACACAAATGAATCAGTAGAAAAAGCAGATAAAACCGAAACATGCTGTAAAATTTTAAAAAGATAAAAAAGACGAATGTATGAGAATAAAATAAGCAATGCTAAGCAGGCTACAAACACTCGTGCAGCATGCTGTCGGCAACAGGAACAGGAAGTCCAGTGAACTAAATACCTATATCCTAAAATAAACCAACAAAAGAACACAAACTTCTGGCCACCAAAGGGAACACAGAGCTAACATAAATATGCTAACAACAAAATATAGTTGTGAGAAAAGCAGAGGAGAGGGAGGCTGATGACAAATCACCATGCTAAAATCAGCTTCACACCAAAACAAGGAATCATTTCAATTAAAGAATTAAAATCAACACAAAATAACACTGCTTCCAAACCCAAGATTATCTCATTGGCTTCAAGCATACCCCAGTCTGCTCCATGCCATGTCACAGCCATGCCTCAGTCTGCTCCATGCCATGTCACAGCAACGCCTCAGCCTGCTCCATGCCATGTCACAGCCGAACCTCGGTCTGCTTCATGACATGCCACAGCCGAACCTCAGTCTGCTCGCTCCATGGTCCAGGCCCACCTCTGCTCCATGGTCCTGGCCCACCTCTGCTCCACGAGCAAGTGCTCACGCCTGCCACGGCCAACAAGTCAGTATCCACGCCTACCATGGCCAAGTCAGTGATCCTGCCCTACCATGCTACCATGTTATGCCACATAGCAATTTCAAGTTGCTACTGGTTTTTCAGACAAAGTCACAATCATTACCACTTTTGCCGGTGTCCCTGTGTACCCTTGTAAAATGTATATTTTAAAGGCTCATTTATTACGATTTAGTAATTCTCTGTAACGGAGAACAGTTTTAGCAATGTTACTTATAACATTCTTTCTCAGCCCTGGAACTTAAATTTAAACCATTTTTGCACAAACATTTTTATTGTTTTAGGTGGATGGTAAAACTTGGAAAAGGAGTGTTGAATAAATATGGTTAAGTTGATTTCAGCTCCTTGTGGTAACACTTTAGAATAATGGTCCATCATTAATAGTTATTATGCATGAATTAATACGGATTAATGGGTAGTACTACATTAACAATTTAGTTACTACTATTTATTACTATGGAAACATGATTAACCAATTAGTATTTAATATCAAACTGATGACTGAGGTAGTTCAGTTAGGTAATCACTAATTACTGAATTTGATTTTCCTCATTGAGAACGATCTACTAACTTTGACTAATTTAAAATAACTAATAATGATTTACTAATCAAAACATAAAAAGTGTCTAAATTGTGAATTATTATGTTTTTATTGGGAACATGATCATGAAATGCTCCTTCAGAGAAACATGTGCCTCACGTGTATTATTTGTGGGAATTAATTTAACAGCTCACTAAATCATGGCTGCAGTGCCTGGTAGAGTATCATAGTCAGCTTAAAGTTGTATCTGTCCAACATGTGTATTCCTTATGATATCTCTGTTCTTTACAAATTATTAACTTCGGCAGGTTTGATATTGCTGGAGGTCTTTTTTAAATAATTGTGATAACCCATAAGTAATGAGTCAAGTGTTACCACATAAACACGAAGGAATTACAAATTATTTTAAAGCGAGGGTCATGGTAATACATTATTAATTAATGAATACAGACTTGAATATACAATTGTTTTTTTCCCACAAAATATGTTTTAAATGAATTTTTTATTCATAGATACTGTAGATCTTACAAGAAGTGTTTACATTTATGTAAAGATGCTTTTTTCTAATTTGGATATAATGAAAAAAAATGTCACGTCCATCAAGCTTCTAATCCAATCAGGGTTTGCTATATTCAATGCTTGCGCTGAAAATGAAAGAAGAGCGAGTGCAATTTTGCTCCACACTACCGTCAATCCGCCTGCTGCGTGGTAACCATTTCTGTTCGGGTTATACCTCACATAGACAAAGAGGAAACATGTCGTATTAATTTGATAAAAACTGTACACATTTACAGAGTGGGCTGTCTTGGGTGGAAGTACACAGGTGGAATCGGCCTCATGATGCATGCCGGTTTTCTCTCCGTTTTCTGTTGAAGTCTTGTGGAGATCAACACACTTGTCCTTCAGACACAACATTTTATTATTTTACTTTATTTTAAGATATAAGACTTTTAAAACTTGTAGTAACCATGTGCACCAGCAATTAAAATCCTGCTAAAGGTTTGTAGCCTATGCAATTATGTTCAATTACTTAAATGATTCATAATTCAATGGCAGAATTTTTTTTGAATGTCTGTGAATGTTTGTTTAATCTGTTTGATTAAATTAATAAAATGTAGGAACAAACACTTGAGTATTCATTACTAACTGACAAGTAACACCTCAGTTACTATTAATGGTTTATAATGCGTTTTCACTTAGAATAATGGTCCAGATAACCTTTAACAGATGATAAAAACATGTCCACGCACAAAAGCCAAAACTTGAAATGACACTTAATGCAAGCAAGCAAGCCTAATTTTTACTGCAGCATGACTGTGTTGTGAAATGCACATCTCCCAAACAGGAACTTTATTGCAATAAAGTTAATTTTGTCAGGGTACATGGTTGTACTACATTCCATTCAAGTTGGATGTGGGATATTCCTACTTGATATATCCATAAATACATTCCATTCCCTGATATTTGGAAGATGACTGCAAAGTTCCCACAACCCAAATGATAAACAATGCTGCAGCAAAGCATTTGTGCAACAGGTGAACGATTATCAAAACTGATTATAATGTTTTATACACCTGTTTCTGCAGGGGTTTGTTAAATAAGTTTTAGTATCATGTAATGTGGAAAAAAATGTAGCGATATTACTTAATAAAGTGAATACTTATCACTTTGTATACCCTGAGTGTCGACATGTTTGTGTGACATCATGCCCCTGCATCTTGGCAAAATCGGAGTTGAGAATTTCTGCACAAGCCTACAAATCGTAATTCTGACTTTAAGATGCATTCCATTGCACTTTTCCTAGTAGGAAGTTGTAAAAGGAGTTGAAAGGTTGAATCTGACACTGAATTTTCAAGCAGCTAATTCACACTTTGAAAACTCCTGATGTTGCTATAACAATGCAAAAAGCACTTACCAATTAGCTTGAAGTAAAAATCATTCCTCCTTTCCTGTTTAATAAATGAAGCTATCACATGGTCACGCAGAACATCTCAGTGACCATGTTAACAGGTTAACATGTGCAATTTGTGTAGAAATGTTATTTAGTCTGTGTAGTCTCATGTGGTTCATGTGGTTTGGCAAAAGTCTATTGAGTGGTTGAAAAATATATATTTATTTGGCATGTAAGGCCAGCAGAGAAGGCTTTGCTGGCCCTGAGAATTCACCACTGATACTATATATATATATATATATATATATACTCATATATATATATATATATATTAGTGCTGT